>NC_054400.1:874894-1029894 GCF_017976425.1 Toxotes jaculatrix
GAGCCGTCATCCTCCACACTGAAGCCCTGCTTCTATTTTCAGATTCGGCTTTTATTTTCAGGAAGTCGACACTGTTGCTAAGCGATGATGCTGCGGGAGACAAAGTGCAGCAGTTTAATCTGAAAATGAAATCAGCTCCAAAATGACTGCGAACTCCAAACTGAGCACGGTTCTGTAAAAGATCGTCAGAGAAAGATTTAGAAAGTAAACGTTTGAGCCTGAGGGAGAAGAAGCTGGAGACAGGGAGAGACACATGAAGGGTCCGTCTCTGTGTCTGTGCCTGACGGACAGCATCACACACAGGGAGAGACACATGAAGGGTCCGTCTCTGTGTCTCTGTCTGACGGACAGCATCACACACAGGGAGAGACACATGAAGGGTCCGTCTCTGTGTCTCTGTCTGACGGACAGCATCACACACAGGGAGAGACACATGAAGGGTCCGTCTCTGTGTCTCTGTCTGACGGACAGCATCACACACAGGGAGAGACACATGAAGGGACAGTCTCTGTGTCTCTGTCTGACGGACAGCATCACACACAGGGAGAGACACATGAAGGGTCCGTCTCTGTGTCTCTGTCTGACGGACAGGATCACACACAGGGAGAGACACATGAAGGGTCCGTCTCTGTGTCTCTGTCTGACAGACAGGATCACACTCACACCAGCACGGTGACGGTGGGCGGTTTAGACGTTTGATGAGGTCAGTGTGCTTCAGATCTTCAGTATCTGACCCACATGTTCAAGCTGAACTGTTTCACTCTCTTTTCTTTTTGACCTTTCTGACTGACTCTGTAATAGATATGAGACGTCTTTGCCCTGAGCTCTGCCTCCCAGGCTCTGCAGAAACGTCTGTGAACGTGGCGAACGAGTTAACGAAGTTCTGAAGCGTGTGACCACAGCACGAGTGTGTTCAGAGCAGAAAGGCTCGTTTGACTGTCTGTCTGCTGCAGGGCTGAATTAGCTGAATACAACGATTCTTAACTGAGCATTTGTTGTTGCTGCTGTTGTTGTTGCCCAGCAGATTTGCCTCTGTGAGTCTGCTGGGATGGAAGATAACTCACAGGAATGCTGGGAGATATCTGAGGGTTGCTAGGTAACCACACTCAGCCGTCCAATCAGCTGGCAGAAATGTGTGAGAAACAAAGAGAGAGATGCTGATCTAAAAGTGACCTCCCACCATCGGACCACCCGGACTGAGACAGAGAGAGGGAGGGAGGAAAGTACGAGTCAAACTGTCCTGCAGGCCACCAACAACTGTCTGTCCACTGTCCCCCGCCCGGCTGCCACGTCTGGGAGTATAAGTCAAACCGCCACTGCCCCGTTCCTCCTGCCCCTCAGCTCAGCAGTAAATCAGTGTGAATCCAGCTCCTGCTTCCTCTACAGCAGCCAGACATTTCCTACATTTCCCACAATTCCTTTCAACAGTCCAGAGTGAAGGAACTCCAGTTTGTTTCTCTCAGCAGCCTGGTTGTGTGTGTGTGTGTGTGTGTGTGTGTGTGTGGGAGGAAAGAGTGATAGTGAAAGTGTGAGTCACACTCGTGACTGAAAACACAAACAGTTTGGTCGATTTTCACTGAGAGAAACGCAAAAACAAAATGGAGGCAGAAACACTCGGAGGAGTTTCTTCCTTCCTGCGTGTTCCATCCTGTTTCCTGTCACAGAAGACAAAGAAACGCGGCAGAACCCAGAGAATAACTGGAATCTTTGCTTGGAAAACGACTGAAATGAAACCAAAAAACCAAAAACAGTGCACTGAGGTTCAAACCCAGTCACCAGAACCAGCACCTGCTACTGGTCAGCTGCTTTTTCACTGGAGTTTTAGGTGATTTGCAGGTTCTGGATTCAGATGTTGACGCTGTGAAGTCTCAGCTGAACCCACTGTATTTGAATCACTTTCCATGAGCAGCACAAACAATTAAAGGGCAGGTGAAGCGACTGAGGGGTGAAATGACCTGTACTACACCGTCTCACATGGTAAATTCAGTGTGATGCTCATTACAACACGTCGTTTTCACGCAGTCACCGTTCAGTGTTGAATCCAAATGTTCACAGGACTTTTTTTATTCACACTCTCTGATGTTTCTGAGAGTTTTTATCGTTTTGGGGGAAAAAAGCTGGAAAGTTCCCAGAGATGAGTTCAGAACCTCGTCTCTGTGTTTCTGTCACTGAGGAGGTCGTTAGTGTCGGTCACTGAACAAGCACAGGTCCTGAGAACGTGCAGACCTTATATTCAGATTTATAGCTGCCACACACACACACACACACGCACACACACACACACACACACACACACACACACACACACACACACACACACACACACACAGCTCGAGTTAGAAAGATTTAAACAGTTTCACAGTGATGATGAGCTCAGTAAGAATTTTGGAAACAGAGCTGACCTCTGGAACATTTTCCGTACGAGCAGCCTCCGGTTGTTCAGCTACATGTGCAGACTGAGCTGCACCGAGCAGCCTCCTGTGGATGTTACATAACGCTGTGCAGAGCTTCCTGCTCCGTGGCGTCCTGCTGAGTCTGAAGCCGTTTGTCTCATCACAGGTTTCGTGGAGTCGTGATGCAGTAAAATGAGAAACGTGTTGATGCCTGAAGCTGTAAGTGGGTCACAGAATGATGCTGAGTCACAGCTTCACATTCACAGCTCTGACTCAGACTTCAGAGTCTCTGTGACTCGTCAAACATCACCCGACCGTCACGACACTTTGCTCTAAACAAGATGTTTGTTGGCTTCTTCCTGCTCAGGACGGGAGGTGCTTTATGCTTCCACAGTTTGTGGTGCATAGTCGTGATGTGTGTGTGTGTGTGTGTGTGTGTGTGTGTGGGGGGGGGGGGGGGCATGGACCATGTGGAGCAGGTGTGATGGACTGCACTGGCAGCTGAATGATCAGACACAGTCCTGTCACCTTGAACTGCAGCTCAGATACAGGAAATCCCAAGATGCAACAGTTACAGCATGCTGCGTCTGTGTGTGTGTGTGTGTGTGTGTGTGTGTGTGTGTGTGTTGGCAGGCTCTTATCTCAGCTCACAGAGATGTGACCACACCCAGCCGGACATCGTTAAGGTAACGGCTGCTGTCATTGGCTGGCACGTGCGACATCACAGCGCCTGTGTAACATCCTTAACATGTTCAGATTAACAGGAGATTGAAATGCTTCCTCCTTTCCTTTCCTCCTTAGTGTCCTCCTTTCTCCTTGCCCCCCCATTTCTTTCCTTGACTCCTTCTGTCCTTCCCTATCTCCTCTCTTTCTCATCCTTTCCTCCTTCCTGTCCTCCTCACCTTCAGTATTTCACTTCCACCTCTTCCTGAACCATCATCTCTCTTTCCTCCCCTCCCACCTCCTTCCTGTCTCATCTTCTTTCCTTCCACATCTCCTTTACCACCTCATCTCTCCCTCCTTTCCACACACATCTCTCCTTTTTCTTTCCCTACCTCCTCACAGAGTCCAGCTGTTGGTCCAGGTGTTGTCCCTGACAACAGGGACTCTGGACCAGCAGCATTTTTTGTGGAGAGAGTGGGGCTGCTCTGATATCAGAGGGGAGAGGAGGTGTTGTTCTGAATAAAGCTCGTCCATCTGTCATATCAGCAAACACGAGAGCTCAACTTAAAATTCCTGCAGTGACAGAGCTGACGGCGAGTGGACGGCAGCCTAAACGCCTGCAGCCAAAACAACCCCCCCACCCCCCACTATCACCACCAGCACAATGCCACCACCACCACCAGCTCCACCGCTGGCAGTGCCCATGGCCTCATTCCTGCAGCATCAACAACCCCCCGCAGCCCCCCCCCCCCTCCCCCGGCCCCCCTGCTGCACTCAGAGATAAGAGCTGAGGCCTCCGTCTGCTGCAGTAACAGACGACTGGATTCAACACACACGACTTATTAAAGGAACATTCTGCTTTGTACAAACTGAGGATTAAACAGTGCCTGACCACCACACTGGTCTGAGACTCATCTAGTCCCACAAATCTGTGGTTCCCAACCTGGAGGTTGTGACCCCTAAAGGCATCACAGGATAGAAGTGAAAGGTCGTGAGATGATGTTCCAGATAGAAAAACACTTATTTCTGCTACACAAAGTTTGATGATCCTGCAATTTTTGTTTTTTGTTTTTGTAATTTTTCTTCTTAAAGACTAAAGATTCATTAGAATTAAAACCTCAACCTGTGACGAGTGGTCTGACAGAGAGTTACAGCACGGCACACACAGTAATGAGCTGAGTGAGAGCTGACGGACTGAGCACTGCTTTAATTCACTGTTGCTGATAATGATGGGGACAGATTCAGCACAGACGTCCCCATCAAGTATTTTTAGCCCCGATCCGGATCCCAGTCCTTTAATGTTGGGTATCTGCTGACACTGAGTCAAATCTAAGAGACTCGGCTGCCTGGAGCCCAGTGTGGTGCTCACAGTCCCAGTGTTTAACTGGGAGAAACTGACGTGATCAGCTAAAGTGACGACGTCTCACTCTGACCGAACAGTCCTGTTACAGACTGAAGCTTCAAATTCAGACACACAAACCCACAACAGACACGTTTTGTTTTGTTCTGGCATCAAACTGCTCCTGGAATCAAAAGGATCAGCATTTATTTTATCTTTAGCTTCACTACATAAATAGCTTATATTGACTTAATTATTATTCTGGTTTTATTTATCGTGGCTCGACTGGAAATGCTCCATGGCCCAGTGCAGGTCTGCAGCCCAGGGTTTGGGAACCACTAATCCAGACCCTGTGTAAGAACAGGACTGTTGCCTTAGTGATGTGATTATACTGAACATCTTTTCTCTGTCTGCTGCCAAAACATTTTCATCTCAGACTAAATACTCTGGTCCTCATCTGCTGATGCTGCAGTTGTTTGTTGTTGTTGTTGAAGCCAGGTAAACCAGGAAGAGTCAGACCGGTGACACAGTGTGAAGCTGGACCTCAGCTGATACAGGCTGCAGCTGAAATCAGCTGAGAACCGGCTTCTATTTGTGCTGCAGTAGAGCCTCAGTGGAGCAAACTTTCTATTGTATAACATGAGTGAAGATGACTCATGTGTCCAGAAATAGAGGAGCCCGCCCACGCAGCACGGTGCCATGTTCAGGGACTATACGTGTTCAGGACGCCATCAGTAACACGCAGACTGTGGAACCTGCATGTTCTGAGACACCGTCACAGTGAAATGTTAAAATATATTATAGATATATTATTTATGTTGTTAAAAACATTAATTTAAGTGAATGTGAATTTATCTCCAGTTTATATAAACCCAGGTCTCAGTCAGTCCTGCAGTCCTCTCAGCTCCTGTGCAGTTTCATTGTGATCTGAGCCGTGTATCTGTGGGGGGGGAGGGTGGGGGGGTGTATCTGAACTCCTCTGGTTTGAGTTTGAACTCACTGTGGACTGTTTGAGGACTCTTGTTTAGTTTCTTAAGTTCTGTTAGTAGTTTCCCGTGTTGAGTTTTGTGTCATCTTGTTTTGGTCCCCTGAGTTTAGGATTTACGTGTCCTGCTTTATTTTGTAAGTCCCCAGTGTGTCTTGTCTTGGTCTACCTCCTGCCTTTGTCTGGTTTCCCTCCTCTTGTGATTGTCTGCCCCGCCCTGATTGGTTTCACCTGTTGCTCATTACCGTGTCTATATAAGTCACTGTGTCCTTGTCAGTTTGTCTATGTCTGTACCTGAGTCTGTGTCTCTGTCTCTGCCTGTGTTTGACCTGTGTCCTAGCTCCTGTGTTGGGTCATGTCCTGGATCCTCTTGTTAGTTGTCTTGCCTGTTTCCCTGTCTGTCCACTGTCCTGCAGTGTCTGTTTCTGTAGTTGTCCTACATTTTGGAAGGTTTTTAGTTGTTTAAATTCTGTTTCCTGACCCTGGACCTTATCCGGTGATTCTGAGTTTAACAAAGTTCAGCTGTTGAAATATGTTGATGATACTGTGTTTTATGTTTTTTGATTATCAAGCTGCTGTGATATCTCAACAGTTTACCGCCCACATGTCACCAAACATCACAGCTCCTACTGTGTGTCAGGGCTGAGACTTTAGAACAATCCTCAATATCACACACACACACACACACACACACACACACACACACACACACACACACACACACACACACACACACACACACACAGCAGGCTCTTTCTAGCTCCCACAGGACTGAAACCCATTATTCACAGCTACAGTGGGTTCAATAGGACAGAGAGCTGATCTGTCATCAGTTAGCCTGTGACATCATCACGTACTCTTTCTGTATGAGCTGTCATACTCCCAGCCTCTGAGAACTGTGACCTCTGACCTCTGACATCAAAGATTCAGGGGCAGGACCCAAAAAATCCCAAACATCTCTGTTCTGCACACCAACAGAAACATTTTGAGCCTAAACTTCGTCCTCTGAGGCTCAGACCTGAGCAGAACCAGCTGATGATACAGTGAACTGTATGTTTTTCTGCTGCGTGATGCTAACGTGTCAATGTTCATGTCTTTTAGCAGGTTTGATGTTTACAGTCTGCAGCTGAGGCTGATGGGAGCGTCGTTAGGTCTGCAGGTCACAAACCAAATTCAGACGTGACCTGATGGTGGCGCCAGAGGAAAAGTCAGAGCATCATCAGAGTTCTTCCAGTTCATCCTGAGGGGAGCACGAACGTGTGAACCACGTCTCCTCACGGTCCATCCAGCTGCTGCTGGGATGCTGAGATCTGAGCCACAGCGCTGGACTGACCGACACAGACATCCACAGACTAAAAGTTATTCACAGCTATTTTAGAAAATCACTTATCAGCCACCTGTACCTGTACAGGTAAACAGAAGGCAGGTGACACATGTGACGCTGTTTTAATGTCAGAACAGCTCACATCAACATCCGAGCCAGTCACCATGACCACAGACAGGATGGACAGCAGGTCTTTACTCAGCTCCACAGTTTCTGAGTCTTTGTGACTGACGAAGCTTCCAGTAAAAACAGAGGGGAATGCTGTGCACGTACATCTAACATGTTAGCCTAACAGCACAGCACAGGAATATTTTAGAGATATTATGGGACAACCATGGACAGGATTTCAGAGAGGAGGCCGGCTGGCAGATGCTGTAATGCTGGATGAGGAGGGGGGAGTTTGAGGGGGGTGTTACATAAAACCATCCTCCCCTCCTTAATCCATCCTCCATCCCTCCATCCCTGCTCTCCTCCGGCGTGCTCACTTTCCAGCAGCCTCTTACATAATTTCAGACAATCACACGGTACCTGAATCATATCTGATCACATGTCTCTAACCTGATCATTAAACAGTGTTTACTATTTTTTTTAGAGAGAGAGAAAAAGAAAAAAAGGAAGGGGGGGGGGGGGGGCGTCGGAGCTCCTCTGTCCCGCTGCGGTGCGCCGCAACCCGGCGTGTCACAGCGACGGCTCCCCCAGACAAGGTCGACCACAGCCGGTGACAGAGCCGGGCCGAAGTCCCGCTAATAACACGCGCATTTTATTCCTCCAGTATCTGGATGGTCATCGCGTCACATCCTCTCCGTGAGTTCATTACGTTTATTTTACAACAAACTTCACTCTGCAGTTTTGCTGGATGTCAGAACATCGAACATCCATCTCCAGAATATTCCTACAACATCTACCACACATGGGAAGAACTGGGGGCTGATCCGGACACAGGACGCATACGCTCCTAATATTCCCGTTAAATTCCACGAGGTTTCCCAGTTTCCTGTTTATCGCCGCCGATGTTTGTGTAAACACACGCAGAGAAATATGAAATATAAACCCAGAGCAGGACAGCGGAGGGGGGGTCTTACCTGTGTGTTGTCACCGGTGTTTGTTCAGAAACATCCAGCAGCTCCGTCATCAACTGGTTCTCACTTCGCTCAGTCCCAAATATAGTCCGTGTGTGTGTGTGTGTGTGTGTGTGTGTGTGTGATAACAGCAGTGTATGTGCCTCTCTCTCTTTATGCTGTAGCTGTTCAACCCGTTACCTGTCTATGTCTCTCTCTCTCTCTCTCTCTCTCTCTCTCTCTCTCTCTCTCTGGACCAGTCCATTTGCTGCAGTGGGGGGGAGGTGTGTCGGTGCGCGCGCGTGTGTGTGTGTGGGGGGCGCATGACAGAGCAACATGCCGATGACGAAGGTGTGTGTAGAGATGTTCCCTAGAAGTTTTCACTTTGGAGTAATATCACAGTATAAACCAGTATAAACCAGTATAAACGTCCTGTAGTTAAACGAACGGCTTCACATATTGTTTGATACTTTGATGTATAATAAGATAATATCTTATCTGATCAGCTGATCACTGAGAGGCTCAAAGCTTAAACTCAAACCTCAGTATCTATATGTGTACATGTTTTAGTTGGACATTAATAACTGTACACATTGGTCTTAAGATCTCTCTTGAAAATTATTTCTACTTCGTAAACTAAATGAAAAAAATCAGAGTGTCTGTGAATGTTCTCATTCATCCAGGTCATAGTTCTCTCTTTGAAAACTGAATCGAAGGCAACTGGACATATGTTTGTCTGGGAAGACGTTTCGCCTCTTATCCAAGGGGCTTCATCAGTTCGTATGCATCGGTCTATCTAGTCCGCACTAGTCTGATCAGAGTGTGTAAGGAGTCATGGGCAGGACTCAGCTGGAGTCTGATGTCTGACAGAGTCATAAACTCACTCTGATCAGACGATTCCTGATTTAAATCAGAACTTGAGCAGCTGGGCCGTATTTTCGTTGGATCTGCTGAAACTGTCACATAAAATTCCTCACCTCATCCTCCTGCTGCGGTGCTTTAGATGGTATTTTTGTTGTCCTCCTCCTCCTCCTGCTCCGTCAGCTCCGTCTTCATGCCACCGCCCGGAGCATCATGCATTAATCAGAGCTCAGTGTGAGCTTCGGATAAAGGGGGTCCATTCACTGATGGCCTTAATTTGACTGAAGAGCAGCTTCATTCAGAGCAGCAGGTCAGAGAGGAAACTCTATTCAGGACAAACTCACTGCTGAAGGTGGTTCGACTGGTAGGGTCCTCAAACTGTGGTCTGTGGCCCTGCTGGGGTCACTGAGAGGCCTTCAGAGGTCCTCAGTAAAACAGTCAGGCGTCACTGTGTTGAGTCTGAACTCATCACACTGATCAGTGTACAGGTGAATTAGGTCACACCTGTAAACTGCAGCATAATAAATAAAATGAAAGGACAGTTATTTTAATATGCATATCATTTATATAAAAAGGATTAATAATTAGAAATAATATATCATGAATTGATTATACTACAAACTACAAACAGTGAATGATTTTATTTTTTGTCAGCAGGTGTGCCATGGAGGTCAGGTGTTATCAGGGTCTCAGGGGGTCCAGGTGACGACCCTGATGGCGGTCTGAGCAGCCCGCCGGATGTCCCGGTCCTCCTCTGCAGCCTCACTCCGCCTCACCAGCAGGGGGAGCTGCTCCAGCAGGAGGCGGCGACCTTCCGGAGCTTCAGCCAGCGAAGTCAGAGCCCGCAGGCAGTACACGATGAGGGCCTTCCTCCTCCGCCGCTTCTCCATATCCTCTGCTGCTTCCTCCTCTTTCTTCATGGACACCAGGTCGAGGAGGACAGGGACGACGTCCAGATCCAGACACTGCTGCTTCCCTGCAGGAGGAGGAGCTTCAGTCAGAATCTGTACTGTCAGGTTTCTGCTTCAGTTGTTCTACAGAACACCAGATAAACCTGCAGCTTGATTACATGATCCAGACGAGTGTTTCTATGGTGACGGACATGAAAATGATCATTAAAAAACTTAAAACTGGAATTTACATGTGGAAAGACACTTCCAGCTGCGCTGCTGTCAACCTGAATCTGCCAAAGGTGTGTGTTCGTACCTGTGGTGATGATCACAGTGTACATGATGACCCCTGCAGCGTTGGCCTGAACCTCAAGGTCTTCGTCCTGCAGCAGACCAACCAGGACAGGAAGCACTGCCTCCTCACACACCTTCCGCTTCCCATCCTCAGGAACACTGAAACCAGCAGACAGCAACCAGAACCAACAGCAAACACTGAAACCAGCAGACAGCAACCAGAACCAACAGCAAACACTGAAACCAGCAGACGGCAACCAGAACCAACAGCAAACACTGAAACCAGCTGACAGCAACCAGAACCAACAGCAAACACTGAAACCAGCAGACGGCAACCAGAACCAACAGCAAACACTGAAACCAGCAGACGGCAACCAGAAAGAAAGGGCCTGGTGTTTCACCTGAGGGCCATCACAGCTGCAGCTGCCTCTCTGCGGATGTTCACCGAGCGGTGGGACAGTTTGTGGCCCAGCAGTGAGACGCCATCAGAAGCCAGAGCTGGAAGAGCGTCCAGTCTGGAGCAGCAGCTGATGGTGGAGAGGAGCAGCACCTGCACCTCCTCCTCCTCCTCCTCCTCTTCCTCTCTGAGCTTCAGCATCAGTTTAGGAACCAGAGTCAGGAGAGCGTCCGCACCTGCAGTGATATAACACCAGGTTAGACAAACTAGTTTGGAAGAGAAAACCAAGCTGAAGTTGGCTGTTAAATCAAAGGTGATGAGCGTACCTGCAGGCAGCAGAGCGAGGCGGTTCAGCACTCGGTGGACGTTTCTCCTGCAGGAGGACGAGGAGTCGTCCAACAGCTGTGAGAGGGGAGGGAGGAGGGAGGAGGACAGCAGGGCCTGTCTGTGGGAGGAGACAGAGACATAAAATGACCCGACGGTCCCCTGACTGATCAGCATTTTGATTGGCTCCTCTGAGTCACCTGCAGTCAGAGGTTTGCCTCTCAGGCTGCACTGGGACATCACTTCAGGCAGGAAAACCACAGTGACGTTCCTCTGTATGTTTACATGTTCCAGAGGAACCACAGCTTCATGTTCACCTGGATGTTTACCGCCCCCTGCTGGTGACATCGCAGAGCACAGCGAGGACAAGCAGCCTATCAGGAAACAGAATTATGATGCCAAACTGTGCAGAGTCATGCTAACAATGGTCAGTTAGTCATGCTAACAAAAAAAAACCACACACACAAAAAAAAAACACAACAACTTGAACGGGTCACAAAAGGTGAATGTAGCGTCCCTCTGCGCAGACGGCCATCCATTGTCTGTACCGTTTCTGTACGTCAGGGAGCGGGAGAGCTGGAGCCTATGCCGGCGAACTATGGGCGAGAGTCGGGGTACATGGCTCTGCACTGGTCGCCAGTCAACGGCAGGGCCGACACACGAAGGCTGACAACCACATGCATACACACGCACACACCCCACGTTCACAGCACGTTAGGTCACACTCTGCGCGCACGTTCTCCGGATTGGCACAGACCGGGGCGCGAACCCGTAACCTTCTTGTCGAGAGACCGCAGCACTAACCCCTGTGCCACAGTAGGCCACCCTCCCTCCCAAGAAAGAAAGGCGGCGAAATGCCGCTCGTCACCCACCTGCCGGCGCTGTGGGCGGTCACCAGGTGAAGCAGCTCGCAGGTCCGTGCTCTGACCGACGGATCTTTGTCCGTTAGCAAAACCTTCAACTGGTCCAGAAAACCTGCAGAAGACAAACACTCAAACATTCAGCGGCCACAGGCTGAGCCACACCGGTTCATTGGACGTGGTCTGATGAAGCTGAGTACTGTACTGGACCCGGCTCATGTCGGACTTACCTCCGCTGACGGTCTGGTAGAGCCGCTCCGGGTCGTGCATGAGGTCGCAGAGTGAAGCCAGAGCCCGCTGCCTCCCGCCGGTGTCCGGCTGCTGCAGCTGCTCGAACAGCCGCGGAACGGCCCGCAGCCAGGCCACCGGAGCGCGGGTCGGGTCTATCAGAGTACCGGCCATCAGTTAGTTTAGGAGCCGATAAACCAGGAGCTAACCGGACTGGACGGCCAGGTAGCTCAGACTCCCCGCAGCTGTTGCCTAGTAACCGTAAACATCCCTACGACGACGCTGCCTTCACGGCCTGTAGGGAAGTCGGTTCTTCTGGGACATCGAATTAATCAACAGATTTCTCAGATCTTTTCAGTTTAGTTTAATTTCCACCACACGTCCGCTGCTGGTAGGCGCACAGGTACGGCTGAACCACTGATGAAGACCAGGCTCACAGGCAGAAAGAATCAGACAACAGGCAGCAAAGAGTCCACACAGTACTGACAGCAAACTGGGCAGGGACAGCTACCTGCAAGCACGTGAGGGAAATGACACCGAGGTGTGTAGGTAGATGCTTAGGAAGCTCCACAGACTGGGACAGGAAACGGGTGAGGAGGTGGCTTTTTTAGGTAAATTAAACCGACACAGACAAAATCTACTGATGTAACTATTTATTCATCTGGTCCTGAACGACCCAGAAAATTTAACAAAAATGTGGAGGAAGGTGTTAAACAGAAACACAGATGCACATCTTCCTCTGTCTGACCGAGTTTCCTCTGCTGAACAACCTGACGAGCTGCGAGCACAAGGACAGGTTTTCGTTTTGGAAGGAGACTGCACCAACGTCTCCTCACCTTCACAAAACACACACAAAACATACCTGAACCTGATCAATAATCAATGTCCTCGAAGCAATAACCCTCAGAATAAAAAAAAAAAAAAAGCCATGTGTCTATTTCTTCTTTTTCTTGCTCTTCTTCCCTCCCTCTCCCTGCTGAGAGCTGGTGTCTCCTCCTCCACTCTTCTGGGTCCGAGTCTTTAGTTTAGGGATCATCTCCGCCACGTAAAACATCACATCTTTACCTGAGGGGAAAAAGATTTGTCTTTAGTTCAAATCCAAAATATGAGACCGCTCAGTATCTGGGTTTAGGGTCTGGATGGATGGTTTGATGCAACTGTCACTTTACACATCTCTGTCTCCATTAAAAAAAAAACAAAAAAAAACCCTCAAAACTTTTATCATTGATTTCTGCCTCTGCTCTGAATTCACTGCTGACTCAGGAGTCACATGCTCCAGTTAAAGGCTCATCTGTGTCGGATAATAATTTCAGGTCAGAGTCGTCTGAATCGTGTAAGTACCTGTGTCAGGTTTTGTATCTACAGATGTTCTGTCTCAGATTTAATCAACATTCAGGTAAACTGAAGCAGGACTAAAAAAAAAACTGGACTGCATTTGGTCTTTGAGGATCATGACGGGTCAGAATAAACCCTGTTAAACTATTAAACTCAAATGGGACAAATATGATCAGAATATTAATATCACATGAACTCGATGATACGGCAGCATTTTATCTTTTGTTTGAGCCAGACACACACACACACACACACACACACACACACACACACACACACACACACACACACACACACAGCAGAGTGTGTGTAAGACTTACGGGAGCTGAATTTCTCCACACACAGGTTGCCATCTTCCTGTTTCAGCTGAACTCTGACGCGACCTCTGAACTGGACGTCCCTGTTCCACTCCCTCGGATGCATTTTGTTCTGCAACACACACAGTGTAGAATGTCACCATCTGATGTGTGTGTCAGCCCTGACGCAGTGTGCGTGTGGCCTGTCGCCATCTTCACGGAGCGCGGCTCCAGCCATTAGGTTTACCTCCACGTAGACGTTCATCCCAGCGGCCGTCAGGACGTCTCTGATCTCAGCGCAGGACGGATTCTCCACAGCCTGCAGACACACAGCATCAGCTGCTTTTACCCACAGCGTTCACCTCGTCACTGGTTTCACTTAGATAATCAGAGCTAATCCATCAGTCTACGTCAGGCTGTCTGAAAACAGTGGACAGTGTAAAGACCCACCTTCTCTGTGGGGATCCTGCGTCCTTCAGCCAGCGTCTTCTTACTGTTGATGTAGACTGGATAGAGGCAGATGAACCTGGAACATGTGACGAACACAGACTGACTCACGTTAGCGTGAAAAAAGGCACCGATGTGCTCGTAAATAAAGTTTCGGGATAACCTGGAACACGTAACACGAAGCTCAACAGAAAATTGTGAAATGTGAACGTTATAATTTCCCAAAGCCCAAGATGATGTTTTCAAAGTGGTCGTTTCATTTGACGCAAAAAACATTCAGTTTATAATCAGATCAAAGAAAAGTCAAAGAAAAAACGAAAATCATCACAAGAAGCTTTAACCATCAAATTTCGGGAATTTTAGCTTGAAAATGACTAAAACCAGTCATCAGTTAAAGTTACCACATCGGATGTTTTGGGCTTAAACTGGTTTCTTTTCTTGATCAATCAAATGGTCGCCACAGTTTCCTAAAGACCAACCTGACATCGTCAGACTGTTGCTCTGTTCAAATAACCATCGCACCTCCACAGATCGTCTGCTTATTATCAGGGAGGAAGGAAAACAGCTAATTCCCACAACTGAAAATGTTGAACTTTGGGGAAGTTTCGAATTTCTGTTTGTTAAACAACTAAACCTGTGGGTCACAGGATAAATCTGAGGGGAAGAAAAAAAATAAAACAAAACAAAATGTTCTGCTGCTGAGATTTGAATTCTGTTTTTGTGAAAAACCCGACAGTTTGACTTCGGTCACTGTGAAGTTTAGGGAGCAATATTTCTAAGTCACTGACTTCAGGGACTCTCTGTGACACACTGAGGATCTTAAGCTCCTGCAGAGTTGGTTGGACAAAACAACCAGTCTGACGGTGTAACCCTGGGCTACGGGACACTGTAAAAGGCCAAACGATTAATCGAACCATCGGGGAAATGATGGTGCTGCAGCTCTGACCGGCTGGCTCACCGTTACCGTGTGTTTGTAAAGCCCTTCCACACTTTCAGGTCCTGACCTGTGATTCACTGCAGCAGGAACACACTTTGGGATCCACCGGTTAGGATCACTGTACCGAATGAACGGCTCGATGAATAATGACCAAAACCGCGACAACTTAACGACTGAAAAGTCAAAAATTTCCCAAAAGTTCCCAAAATCTCATCTGACATAGAACAGACTGCCCTCCTAATGTGTTCTGCCGTAAATACGAGATACCGCAGCGGGGGTTGTGAAATCTGCGGCTGAAACGACTTTTACACGTCATGCTAAAGGGCTGCTCCGAGCTGACAGAGGTCCAGGCCAAACTTCATGTAAAACTACGCCATTTTAACTTCGGCCACGGTTTCTGCTAAAGATGTAATAAAACACGACTTTACATCGAATACATTAGAAAAGTAACTGCCGTGGTATCGTTAGAAACGTGATTCATTACGATATACATTTAACTCGGATTCCACGACAGTTAGCTTCTGTTAGCTTCTCTCCCAGTCCTCCATTTCACTGCTGTACTGAATCATTTTGGGTGTACTGAACCGTATGGACCAAACACGTAGTTTTTGGTGGATTAAAGGGTTTAAATTCGAACTAAACGTTTGCCGAATTGAAGGATGGATCTTCAGAGGCAACACGTTTACCGCGTTGATGATTAATAACCAAGCTGCCTTTGCAGATACCCAAGTTGTCCTAAAATTGAAAAAGCTTCTATAGGACTTTTACGTTCAGTGAGCGAAGCGCTGTTAGCTTTAGCTTAGCTTGGCTAACAGGCTAGCTTTCACAAGAACTCACCTCTCTTTATCAGCGGGGTTCTGTGTCAGATGGGCCATGGTTCTGTCCGGATCTGGACTGGATACAGCGACGGTTTGATCTCTGCCGTAAAATCATAGACTGTATGCAAAGATCTTTATATTCTTCCTGTTACATACGGTCTGTGCGTTAAACACGCAGCCATATGGCCGCTTTACTACCACACTCACTGACTGTTGACAAACTGCCGGTGCGCTTCATTTATTGCACCGAGTGCGCCGGTCAGTACATCAACGAAAAGGCAATGCACCGCCGAGCCGGTGCTGGGCAGCCATAGCCAAACTCTGCACCGCACACAGTTTACAGTGCTAACAACTGTAGATCAGATTTACAGCACAAAATTATTTGCAATTAATTTTTGAAACTGCAAACTGAATGTTTTGATTCTAGAGTTGTATGTCAGTATTAACGACTAAATGTACGTAAACTATCAAAAGTAAAATGATTCATGTTACAGAAAAATGGTCTCTGACAGCATTTTACTCTCTTATATATTATTATATAATATTGTTATGGATTAATATTACTAGTGCATTGTGTGCATCTATGTTGCACTTCATTGCTGTGGTTGTTTGTGGTTGCACAAATTCACACTACTTTGTAAACTGTTGGGTATAGTAATCTACAGCAACGCATCATATTCTAACAGAACATATTTGTATCTTCACTGTCCCGAGAAAACCAGAGTTGACTTTTCAAAATAAGCCCTGTTTTCAGCTTGATGATGTGTTTTCCAGAAAAGTTTTTTTTAATGTTTTACTTAGAACAAGGATTAAGAAAATTCTTGTAACTGCTGCTTTAAACTATCTTGCAGTTCATGGTCTGTCCACACAGCAGCGCTGGTGTGCTGACTCTGCGCGCTGCTGAAATGCCCGGATGTTATTGTAGCTAGCTCTTTTAGCAAATCAGCTAGCCGCTGCGACGCCGCTGATTCCTGCAGCTACGGTCTGCCGCATCGGGGACTTTCGACCCTTTTGACTTCCCGGCCTATATAAACTGATTTTTAACGTCGGTAATTGAACATCGGGAGTTTATCATGATAGAAGTTGATTGAAGGGCTCGTTAATTTTAGGTCTTATCGTCGATTTTCCAACCGGTTTGGCGGGACTAGATCGGGTTAACAATACGACGAGCTACAGGCTAAAGCAGCTAGCGCTGAAACACAGGCCAGTTTGTTTTTTCAGGTAGCTAACACAGCTAGCTTAGCAAGCTACCGCGGCTGTCATGGAAGACAAATCTTTTACTAAGGAATTAGACCAGTGGATCGAACAGCTAAACGAGTGTAAGCAGCTAACGGAAAACCAAGTCAGGACACTCTGTGAGAAGGTAAGTGAGCTACATCAGCCCGGGTTTTATCCTGACTCAGTCGGCCTCGCTTTCAATGTGGCCTACACTGCGAAAGCGGCTCCGACTAATTTCTGCAATGAGGTAACGGCAGCGGTGGCTATTTTCGCTCCGTTTTCGACCAGTCATCTTGAGGTTGTCAATGTTTCACGGCACCGTAGCTAAAGTTAAATCGTTTTTCAAATCCTATATTTTCGCTAAGCGCACCATCTGACCCTTTAAAATGATGAGATTGTGGTGGGTGTCCAGCAACCGTCGTCTGAGGGCAGACAGGCCGAAAATTCGCATTTTTCACATCATTACCATCAAATAGACGGATCCCATTTTACTGCCCGTTTAGTAACATGACTACATTTTGTAGACAAACAAGGGCTAAACTAACGTTTGGTTCTGGAGTCTTATATCCTTTTTCACATTTCAAAAGTACATTTATGTGAATACGTGTATGTGTTCAGATTTGCACCGCGCCCTGTCTTTATCGATCAGCCGCTTTATTGCATAAACCTGTCAAGCCTCTGTTTTCAGGCGTCTCCTCGGGTTTGTTGTACCATTCAACAACTCGTTTGGTAGCTTTTCTGCATCGTCGGCCTTTAATGTTATCACAACACGCTTTCTAGCAATAGGTTTAAATCTCACTCCTGAGGAGCTGCAGGCTGTTTTCTGCACTGCATTTGCAGAGGGATCATTTTGGTTCTGTGTGAGTTAAATGAATGAAAGGAAAGACTCAGAGTCTTGTTTTAATCTGTAAATCACTGTATCATCTGAGTTATTTTTGGGGTCAACAATCAGATGTTGGTGGAAGGCGGAAATATCAGTTTGCTTAGTAATAATGATCAGGCGAGGTAAGGAAGGATGTGTTGAAACACCAGATGGTTGGTTGCAGCTCATGTGAGGTTTATGGAATAATAATTGGCTTTGTTGATAACTGGTTGCTAGTTTGAGTCATTGATTCAGACACGAGTAGTGAACAATGCTGGATCTTTGCAGGTTTCAGCCTGTCAGAGAAGATTTGTTTCTTTGATAGAAATCATTGTAGATTGCATTTCCAGGGTAAATAAAACAGGACATTTGACAATTATTTAATATTTTGTAGATCAATTATTTCATTGAAAAAAAGGCAGATTATCCAGTAATGAAAAAAAAATTATCTGCAACCCTACATTTAAAGAACAGTTATTTTCACAGTGTAAATCCTTATTCAGTGAAGCCCAGAGTTATGACTTAAACTCATTCAAAGATAAACTGACCTCTCATGCTCTGTCAGACAGCATATTTTTAATCATCTTTTCATTTGGATGAAGAGAAATCACAAGTTTTGTTTGTATTGAACATCTGCAGCACGCCACAGCTACATCTGAGAACTCGTGGAGGTGTGTGGGGCAGAAATCTGCAAATATTTGTTATCGTTTCACTTTTTGTCAGAAAGATGGGCAGAAGCGGTCGATTATCAAAATAGCTGCAGATTATTCCTTTATCCAGCAGCTAATTGATCTCATGATGGTGTTGGATGTTAGTTCAGCAGCAGTAACAGTGGCAGGAGCACTGACAGAAACTCAGTTGGCTTTGAAACGGTTTCTCCGTTAGTCAAAAAATTTGAGGATTTTCTGTTTTCATGCAATTGTAAATAGATTATCTGTGGGTTATGGACCGTTAAACATTTTTGCTTTTTTTTTCAGACTTTTTATACTAAACAGGAGGTTAAAATTTAATGTGTGGTAAAAATAATTCAACCCAACAGTGAAACGCGTTAGAACAGAAGCTGACCTGGAAGTTGGGTGGGTGGATAAATTGTCAGTTGGTTTTTTGGGGGGAACATTTTATTTATTATTTTTTGTTACGTTACTGATGTTTTTAATGATTGTTAAAACATCTTCTCTGAGACTGAAACTTATGGGAGATTGAAAACATCAGAAAGTCTGAGTCTTTGTCTTCTTCAGTGGGTAACAGTAAATTAAGATACAACCATCCTGCCTTTAACTGGTAATAACATTTTCCATTTTAATCAGCTAAGCCTGCAGCTAACATTTATTTTCATTCTTGATTTAATCAGATGATTATTTTTCTGATTGTTGTTAATGAAATCCAAAGGTCCAACATTTATATGTAGTCAGTTGTGTCTCATTTGAGAAGCTTTGAAAAATGACTAAAAGCACTAACCAGTTATTAAGTGTTGATTATTATTCTGTTTATCAACATATTGATTAATTGTTTCAGTTGTAGAATCAACTGAGCTTTATTTTTTTCTGCTTGCATCACAACAAGAGTGAAACACCTGTTCAATCATTAGAAATACATTAACCACAGATTATTGTTTTTTTTTTTTCCTGTTGTCGTCAGGGAATCTACTACAGTTCATTTCAAACGCTACGGTGTCCTGTGAGGTCACTCAGACTCGAAACCTCAAAATAACCTCCTGTTCTGTCATGGAGGCTAAACGTGGGCGCGTATGACATGAGTTACTGTTTGTGAGTCGGTGAAGAGTTTTATTTAACCATATGTCTGCTCACGTAATCACTTCAGTGTCTGAGATGTGTTTGACAGAAAAAGGTCAGTCATGAAATAAAGAATCTGCATGTTTGTCTTCCCTACAGGCCAAGGAGATTCTGACCAAGGAGTCCAACGTTCAGGAGGTGAGATTTCCCACAGTGCTGGAGTCTGTTCTCAGCAGCACCACAGAAAAATCAGGCAGTTACTGACTGATGTTCAGCACAACATGCCGGCCTTCAGGGTGAACAGACTGCCCCGTTACAGAGCTGGAAAACCATTATTAAAGGAATTAAACAATTAAAAGTATGACAAGGATGTCGACCTTTTTAAGTAAAGTATTCATCAGATAATTAGATAAAATAATTTTTGTAATTTGACTGTGAAAATCTTAGTTGTTAAATTACAGAAATGAAAAAACACAAAAACACAGCAACAACCAACAGAGGCTCAGATGGTGAAACCTCCAGCAGCTGGAAAGTTTCCAGACTTCATCACAAAGGGAAGTAGAATAGAAATGTTGAAAGTGTTTTTCTGCAGGAAGTCACATCGGCCTCCTGTACAGCACAGATCAGTTCATGTAGGTGAAGGAGGGGGTTGTTCCTCAGTGAGATTTACACCTTCTGATGAAAAGATTGACGCTTCACTTGAATCCAAACAGTATTTCTACACTGAAGCAGTGAACAAGGTTCTTGTTTGATTAAAGTTTCTTCTATTTATAATAGATGTTTGTATCTGTATTTTAGCAAACAACAAATATCAGATCTGATTTTCAGTGTTGGTCCCTCCAGCGTTTTTGGAGCAGAATGTGCCCGAGCGTCCACAGGCTGAACAACATCACACCTTGTTTACTCTGGAAACTGTTTGTCTGCTGAGCTGCAGGCGCACACGCACGTTTCTTTTTAAATGTCACGGAGTCGTTATAGAAACCAGAAAGCCTCAGCCAAAATAAAAGCCTTAATAATTTGTCCTTTACCTAACATTGAACAGGATGTAATATTTCAAGTCACGCGTGTTTTAGGTGCTTCCCAGATTTAATTAGAGGTTTCTGTTCCATTGATTTTAGTTTCCATTACACTGGTGATGTTGAAGCACTTCACCACTAACGAGGAAATGAAAAATCATTTTCGGGAATTACAGTGTGTGTATAGCAGAAGTTGGTTAGTGGAACTCGCATCAGAGATGGATTGACTTGGTAATTAATCGGTGTTACCTGTCCTCTCAGGTGCGATGCCCGGTGACGGTGTGCGGCGACGTCCACGGTCAGTTCCATGACCTGATGGAGCTGTTTAAGATCGGAGGCAAGTCTCCCGACACCAACTACCTGTTCATGGGAGACTACGTCGACAGAGGCTACTACTCCGTGGAGACGGTCACGCTGCTCGTCACGTTAAAGGTAAACGCCATCGCTGTGCAACGCAGAAGCTACCAGACGATACATGGGATGTTCGATCATCAGACATTCAGCAAATACCAAGTCAGCGTCTTAGCAAACGGCATCTGTCACTTATCTGGGTCTAGGTCATGTAACTAATTTTACTAGTCAGAATTATTACATACACCTGAGAGGCACTGACAGAAGTGTGATATAAATTTGTGTACTTAATATGTCATTGTTGGTCTTATTCTCAGTCCCAGTTTTCCATCATACTTATTACTGTGTGTGACCGTGATAACAGTTCTAAATGGTGTTGTGTGTGGTTGTGGTTAGGGTTGTCGTATCCTGCAGAGACCCTGAATTTAGAGTTTCATGTTTCAACTTCAGGATCTGTAAAACACAAACAATGCAAACTGTCACACAACATTTGTCCAAGCAGCTGTGGACTCACGAGTGAAACAAGAAACCTCAGAGACAGTAAAAGTAACGGTGCGTTCAGGCTCCTTAACCCTTTAGGTCTACGAGTTTACCAGTACATACCAGTTTACCAGTATTTACCAGTGATGAAGGGGTGTGCCGCAAAACCTGACCAGCACAGTTCTGGTTTAAGCTGGTTTGACGTGGAATGAGAATCTCTGAAGATCTGGTTTTATTTTTAACTTTCAGATCAGACACTGACAAAACTGTGATATAAATATAAACAGAACTGTTTACCATGATCCAACCAACTCACTGTGAGATGTAAAACACTAAAGTAAAGAGACGCGTGTGGAACACCTGACTAAAAACACAGCTGGAACAGCTTCTGTGTAGACGAGCGAGTGAACCCATGAGAACAAACTGAGTCTAAAGAAGAGCAGACGTTAGATGATCCTGCTCCACAGTTCAGCTGAACCACTCTCCAACCTCTGTGTCAAACAGAGTTTACAGGAGACGTGATGCATCCAGAACTGAGCTGTGCCTCAGTTTATATGAATGGAAACAAAAAAACCTGATCGATCAGCTTCTGATCGTTTGATTGTCAGTCCGCTCTCTGAGGCTACGAGCCTGTGGACATGTTGTGTGTCGTCACAAACCTGATAAGCAGGAGACTGAACCTGTTGCTCCACTTTCCTTAATGCATCTAAAAATAATCATCAGTTCCTCTGAATTTGGTTTAGTCAGACGAAAGTGAACAAACGCGTTGGATCCTGAACTCGTGGTTTGAAATGTTCTTTCCTCTGAGCAGACACACACTCCTGTGATCTGGACTTGAGTCTTTTTATTGTGCAGGCATAAAGTTGTTTATAAAATCAGGACAGTGTTGTGTGAGCAGACATCAGCTGACGGCTGAAGGCACCGCCGCCTGGCTTTCTCCCGCACGCCGTGGGTCGCTGCAGTTCTCGATGCTTTGCACACATTTCACTGAGGCTTGATGGTCAGAGCCGTGTCACTCTCTCAGATCAGTGGTGATCAGATTGAAGCTGATCCGTTTCTTAAACTGGGTTTGACCTGTTGAATGAAACAATAAATCATCATGAGAAAATAACTCCGATTCATGGGTAATGGAATAATTATGAACAGATTCATACCAGGGATAAAGACATTCATCCGACTGTCCCACGAAGAAAAGGAGCGAAGAAGCGAGTTAATCAGTCGATTGTTTCAGGTCTAAATGAAAATCATTAGTTGCAACTTTCTGATTTTTTGTTTTTATGGTTCCGTCGTTCAGGTTCGTTTCCAGGAGCGAATCACCATCCTGCGAGGGAACCACGAGTCGCGGCAGATCACACAGGTCTACGGCTTCTACGACGAGTGTCTGAGGAAGTACGGCAACGCCAACGTCTGGAAGTACTTCACAGACCTGTTTGACTACCTGCCGCTCACCGCGCTGGTCGATGGACAGGTAGGAGGGTTAGCTGGGGGCGCCGTCTTTGTCCGTCATGACGTAACAGGTTTTCTCATCCTGTTGAACTGTGATGCACTTCCTGTGATACAGGATGTTGTAATGGTGTAAGGCAGAGGTGTCCAAACTGTCCCACAAAGGGCCTGTGTGGCTGCAGGTTTCTGTTCCAACCAATGAAGAGCACACAGTTTGACCAATCAGCTGTCTGAAGACTGAGATCAGCTGATTGAATGAGTCCAGGCTGGTGTGCTGCTGCTGCTTGGTTGGAACAAAACCCTGCAGCCACATGGTCCTCTGTGGGACGGTTTGGACACATCTGGTGTAAGGTCACTGCTGCTGAGACGGAGACGAGTTTCTTAGTGTTAATGGTTTAACACTAAGAAAATGGCTGTTGCACATACTGAAAATTGGATAAAGTAAAGAAAGATCATTTATCTTCACTGTTTTTTTTAAATGTAACTCAGATAAACTGTGTTTCATCACACTTCTCATGTCTCATGTCTTTGTTTCAGATCTTCTGTCTCCACGGAGGTTTGTCTCCTTCCATAGACACTCTGGATCACATACGAGCTCTGGACCGCCTGCAAGAAGTCCCACATGAGGTAAAACACGTGTAAACCAGAGGATAAACCCAGTGTTCTACCTGTTGCTGTGTTTTTCCTCTTGTCGACACATCCCCTGTGCTGTTTCAAACCAAAAACACGTTGGTCCATCACTTTGTGATTCCTCAGTGTGTGTGTGTGTGTGTGTGTGCGTGTGTGTGCGCGCGCGTGCGTGTGCGCGTGCGTGTGCGCGTGCGTGCGTGCGTGTGCGTGTTGACAGTGGTGAGGAACATGTCACACAGTGTAACCGTTGATCACTGATGTGTTTGTGTAGTTACTGGAAACAGTGCAGCTCTGTGGCTCAGAGGGATCAGATGTATCAGGCTGTGTTACACACTGTACTCAGTTGCAGTTCAGTGTTGGTTTCAGGATAAATGTGGGTTTTGTTGAAGAATAGAAAATATAAAATATCAGCACACTTCTTCTTTAATCTTAGACTGGGCCTTGGCTCCAGGTTAACTCTGATATTGTTTTTTTAAGCTTGAATTATTGTCCTGAAACAGCACTGCAGTCAGTTTGTGAAGGGTAAAGTATTGATAAAACATACAGAATTATGTGCTTTATATAATGAAAGAAGAGATGTCCAGCACGGTGAAGTGGTAGTGACCCTCCCTCTCTTTCTCTCAGGGCCCGATGTGCGACCTGCTGTGGTCGGACCCTGATGATCGTGGTGGGTGGGGTATCTCTCCTCGAGGTGCCGGCTACACCTTCGGACAGGATATCTCTGAAACCTTCAACCACGCCAACGGCCTCACCCTGGTGTCCCGTGCCCATCAGCTGGTCATGGAGGTAAGATGGCCGCTCACAGACCCACAGAGACTCTGTAGATTTGTTTTATTTATGATTCACGCCCAGGGTCCTGTGGAAAACCTACCTCAATGATCTGAAGGAGGGCTGAGCTCGCTCAGGTCCAACCCACACAGACCAGATGGCAGGCCATGATCTTTGAATGAATGCATTCAGTTAACAAGCAGCTGTGGAGGGAAAGAGCAACAATATCTGGATCGAAGGATGAGGAGGTTGTCTTCAGAGCAGAGTCATAGAAACTAACATAATGTTTACATACTTCAAAGATAAATTTCTACAAATAAATGAAAGTCCTGTTTCCACCTGATGCACCTACAGGGAAACTCTGTGTGTCTGAGTGATGGATAGACAGAAGCCTCTGTTCTAACCTGTTTAATATCTGTGAGGAACGGTCTGAATTTACTGCTTTCACCTCACAGATGAAAAGAGTTTGACCAGAGGTCCCACATTGGTTACTGGTGTGGAACCCACAGCCGTGCACACAGTGAAACACCTGACACCGATTACACTGACGACCTATCACTAAACTCCACACCTGTGAAGCTTTAGTGTTTTTGAGCAGAGGTCTTCAACCTGTTCCACACAGGCCTGTGTGGCTGAAGGTGTTTGACCAATCAGCTGTCTGAAGACTGAGATCAGCTGATTAAATGAGTCGAGTCTGGTGTGCCGCTGCTGCTGCTGTTTGGTTGGACCCTGCAGCCACACAGGCCTTTGAGGAACAGGTTGGACACGTCTGTTTTTGAGTATATTTTTGTTAGTTTGGCTCACGTGCTCAGAAACAAGTGGACTGAAAGATCCTAAACAAATTCACTGTCTCCATGGCAACATAATATAAGGGTGCAGTGCTCCTCCATCCCTGTGTCAGTACCAGATTCACTCCCACTGTGGTTCAGTGTGAGAGTCTCCGTACCTGACATGGAGCTCACTCACTTCCTGTTCAGACCTGATTCAAACTAATGTGACTGCACCTGAAACTGAAGAGAAGTTTGAATCTGTTCACACTCTTAGAAAAGTTTCAGCTGACAAGTAGTTAATGAATTTTGTGATTCATTAATTAGTTGTAGTTAATGACCTCAGAGAAATGAAGTCACATCTTCCGATTTCTTATATTATCTGACCACACACTGGTTTTAGACCCGGTGTCACACAGTGATGATGTATGTGCTAAAAGCTTTTTCTCTTAAGAAGCTGTTGTTGAAAGTTGCTGACTCATCAGGTCTGTGACCTGACCTTTGTCAGGTGACCCTGGCTGTGGTCAGGTGGAGCTTGGAATAAAACTCTGTGTGTTTTCTTACCATCAGGGCTACAACTGGGGCCATGACAAGAACGTGGTGACCATCTTTAGTGCTCCAAACTACTGCTACCGCTGTGGAAACCAGGCAGCCATCATGGAACTGGACGACACTCTGAAATACTCTTTGTAAGTATAAAAGCACTGAAGACGTAGGACTTCATGTTAATGTAAGGGTCAGGTAGGGCTGTAACTGATGCTCTTTCACAGCCACGTTAGCTGCGTTTAATCCCGGAGGATGTGTAGCCTGTGCTCCTGCTGCAGTTCACCTCAGTTTACAGTAGGTGAAGCCACAGTAACAGTGTAAACCATGTCAGTGGTGCAGATCGTCTGTTGTTCTTGTTTAATTTTTACTGCATTTTGCTGGAAAAAATAGAAATAAAAATAGAATGAAATAAAAAAAAACAGGTGCTAATCTTTTGACTGTCCTTTTAAGCTACAGCCCTGAAAAGGCTTCACCCAGCATCCTGTTTCAGACGCCTTCTGATTGTAACCTCGTCAATAACAAACGCTTTCTGCCTCCTCAGCCTTCAGTTTGACCCCGCCCCCCGCCGCGGTGAGCCCCATGTGACCAGACGCACTCCTGACTACTTCCTGTGAACGTCCAAAGCCATCCCTCAGTCATCCATGAAGCTCCACCCCCTCCCCTCACCCCCTTCATTTTGGATGGAAAGAAGACATTAATAATAATAATGATGATGATGATGCTGTACCAGGGAGAATAGAAACAAACGATTGGCTGATGAATCCAAGATTTTAACAAAGAGAAACTTAAAGAGCGGCCCCCTCTACAGTCGTGTTTTCAATATGCTGTCATTAATGCTGTGCTTCTGGGGAAAAACAACACGTACAACTATGATGATTTTTTTTTTTTGTTTATTACATGTTTGAAAATGAGATAATAAAACTACCAACGTGGACCAAATGTGCCATATTCTGATCCTTTTACAACATGTACAACGCGCAAGGTTTTTTCTTTTTGTTTTTCTGGGTTTTTTTTTTTTTGTTTTTGTTTTTTTTTGTAGACCAGCACTATAACCCTACCTACCTGACATCACCACCACTCATCACATCTCATGGCATACAGTATGTGCTTTTTTCTGTTGCAAGATAATTTTAAAAAAGGAGAAAAAAAAAAGGAAAAAAAGTTTGCTTCAAGTAGTACAGCTGTCAGTTTTAGCTGTCCAGGCTGCAGCCGGTGGTCATCTCAGCAAGTATATTACTGTAATTTGAATAAAGACAACAGACGTATGAAATAAAATGTCCTATTGACAAACTACTGGGCTGCGTCAGTGTCATTTCTTTAGCTTTCTAGAAACTTCAAAATCCAACTCTGACATTAAACAGGAGTTTAAGTATAAATTAGCAGAAAATGGTAAAGTACCTCAGACTTAAGTAAATACAGTATCTGAGTAAATGTACTGCATTACTTTCCACCACAGGCTGATACAGATTAATAGAAATTAAATTTGAGGAAAGTATGATTAGGACTGGTGATATATGATTGTGATGAAGTGGATGAGGTTTTTTAAAAATACTTTTTTTTAAATTAAAATGTGTAGTTTTAAGGGGACACAAATACATGGACTAAATAAATTATGAAAAAAAAAAAACTTTTTTTTTTAAATTGAAAAATAGTGCTGGTGCTGAACTGGCTTCAGTCTCGTACTTTACCCCAAATATCGCGGGAGTTTCCGGACCGCGCACAACCACCCGTCTCCACGTTAGCCTCTGAGAAGGTAAACTTCCCGACGGCTCATCGTCAGCTGATAAACAGGTCGGTGTTTTGTGGTATAAATGAGTTTAGCTGCCGTTCACTGTGTCCGCTTCAGGTTTATCTGCGGGCTGAAATCAGTGCTCGGCTGTTGTTTTCTTCCGAGTCAGTCAGTTGTGTTTAGCCCATCGGCTAACTAGCATGAGAAGATCAAAATAACATTAGCTGCCGGTGAGGGGACAATAACCGGAAGCCCCCTGAGACAGTGTTCTGTTTAATAAAACACGTTTAAGTTAATATTATTTTATCATCTTTTGTCATAATTAAGTTCACGGTTTGTCTGATTGACATTAAGTTACTGGAGCTGATTTCTGTTTCTCCCTCCACATTGTTTGTTGTGTCCCTACATAGACGTGGGTCACCTGATGTTGGGGTTAGTTAAATCAGCTGACAGCCACAAGAAGACAAACTAAAGTCCAATTTCACAGTGTTGGGCTCATGGTGACAGCAGTTTGTTGTAAGACTGGTTTGATGCTGTACGTTACGGATCTTAAATCCTGCATGTCCGGGTTTAACCTCCGCAGACGCAGGGTGCTTTGTGCTGTAACCAGCTGTTTGGAAAACCAGATTAGTCCCAGTTCGGGTCTCATGTTTTATGGACATTCAGGTCACTGCTTAAGTTTTTCAGACAGATCAATCTCTGATCTTTGAAAAACCTAAAAAGTGAATGAGCAACGGTTACAGCAGTTTCTTCATCCCTGAAAATTCCTGTTTTCTGTCACATTTACACGTCACATTTTTCAGGATTTGTTGTTGTTTTTTGTTTTTCACCTCAGGCAGTTTAACACTGACAACAACAACTTGAGCTGCTGAAAGAACTCGTCACCCGGCTGGGTCTGAATCTATGAACAAGCTGGTTCCAGGGAACTGAAATGATCAATGAAATGTGATGATATTACACAAGAAGCACAAACCAGGGCCAGACTGAAACACATGTGCTGTAACTGTAAAGGAAATCTGTGTTCCCCTTCCACAGGCTGTCGACTTCCCACCAACCCCTGCACGTCAGACTGAGCTATGTCATGGGGATGAAGACGAGGAGGAGGAGGGTGGTGCAGTTAGTCGTCTGACCTCTGTCTGTCTGTATGGAGGATGTGGTTCTGCACTATCAGTCTGGATCAGCAGATGGGCTCAGCTCTCTGTTAGAGAGAACAGAGAAGCTGCTGGAGCCTTTCCCCTGTCGGACTCCTCCCGCCTTCGCACCCTGGTTCCCGACTACTACCGCTGACCGCCGGCTGCCCATCAGACCCGCCAAACCAGCGCCCGTCATCACCTCCTCAAGTGATGTACTCATCTCTGACAACAGGCCACACCCTCACACAACAGTGACTGAATCGCTTCCTAAAAACAAACTACAGAGACCTAAAGCTGAAAAATGTTATGATGCAGAGACGACAAGAAGTCCTCCAGAAAAAAACCCAAACCATCTCCTCCCAGCATCACTCTGTCAGAAACCAGAGAGACGCGTCACCAGACTGTTGCCTGAAACACAGCCACAGAAAGACAGAGATGGCTGCACACACTCTCCGATCAAACGCTCCTGGAGCGTCTTTACACCGAGAGGAGTCCTGCTGCAGAGCACCCAGCCGCTGTCCAAACACTTTGATCACATGGTGTCGGTCCATGGGCTTCACCTCCAGCAGAGGGCCAAATGGGTGATCAGTGAGCACAACTGTGGGGCGTCCCAGGACGTGGAACAGGTCAGCAGATCATTCATGAAACAGGACTCAGAGTCTATAGCCGGTCAGTCTGTAACAGCTGTGTGGCAGAGGGAGACAGGAGACGTGGGCAGAGACGTGGGGAGACACGTGGGGAGACAGAGTGAGGGTTATGACGTGTAACAAAGGTCCCCCGGCTGGAGAAGCTGTGATATGCTGCAGCAGCAGCAGCTTTTTTAAACCAGGTTTTACGTTGATAGTGTACTGTGAAGAGTCTGTAGTTGGTTAATATTCTAACTGAACTTATTTGAAATGACACATGAATTCACTCGGATCAGCTGTGTGACTCTCAGCAGTGTAGAAACAGGCTGTTTCTTCTGTCTTGTTGTGTAGCTCAGCTTTCATGTTGTCAGTGTCGCACACTGCTCTCCTCACACAGACACGTCCCAGTTTTTCACACATCACAGTTTTCTCCTGATGCCATCCTTCTTTCTTTTTTCTCGTTGGTCTCTTTCTTTTCCTTTTGTGTGACACTTTTGTCACACTTCAGATGGGCAGAGTTGTGCTGTAAACGCTGATATCACAGTTTGTGGTTAGTGTTTATGTCTCAGTCGCGTGTGACTGTGGATCTTTATCTGTCCTTCACTTTGTTTTCCACTGTGCTCAGCACCTCATCACATTTGTGATCCCTGCAGGTGTGGCGGACTCTGACCCGGTCTGCGCGGAGTCCCAGGCTGCCGACGTGTAACGCCAACATCCAGAGGGATCGGGCGGAGATCTGGGTGTTCTGCGATGTTCTGTACTCAGAGCAGGTGGGGCGTTTCCTGAAGGAGGAGCTGCAGCTGTCGGGGAGGATCAGCCTGTCGGTCCACAGACTGGGAAACATCTTCAGCATGTAGAGAAACTTCAGCTGGAAATAAACTGACATACCTGTGAACATGGCAGAGAAGGATCAGAAACCCGGATCAGGTGTTTACACAGCACATCATCCTGGTTTATGACAGAGAACTTCCGCTAGAATTTCCAGGGTTTCCACTGTGGTAAGGCCTTATCCAGGTTTCTGAACCAGGAGGAAGTGTTTGCATGAACAACACAACCACAGGGGTGTTTCATAAAGAAAGAACCTGTTAAACCAGGCTTATTTTCAGGAGAATGTGTTTTCATAATGCAAGAAAACAGGTAAATTAAATTTTATTTCCACTGAGTTGTTCAAAACTAGAGCTACAAGGTGCTTCACAGGGACACGGAACATACTATACCATAAAGTATAGCAGGGTGTGGTCAAAAGCGCTGATCTGTGGCACTGGCTCAGCAGAACTTCATTAATATTTTTTAAGGATTTGCTTGATGAACTGAACTACAGGGGAATTAAAACCACAGACAGATTTGTCCTTCTTTGCCAAAATCCAGTTTGTACTGCGTATTTATACATTTTATAAATAAAGGTTTTATATTTTTAATGGTGCATGTGATGTGCAGTTTGTTCTGGAAAAGCCGCAGCAGCAGTCACATGGTACGGGAGTCACCCTGCTTTTCACTGACAGAAAAAAAAACTGGTCCACCGTCACACACACACACACACACACACACACACACACACAGCCATTTTCAAAGACTGATGACTGTATGAGACGTGAATGAACGGACGGCATGAATACAGTGTACACTCTCTCTCTCTCTCTCTCACACACACACACACACACACACACACACTCTTTGTTGCTAGGGTCCATTGTCTTGACAGCACTGCACACTGCATTAAAATCTAGGTTACCGGATATGACGCCAGTGCCCTGCCTCCCTGCCCAGCGGTAATAGGGTCTAATCTCTTAAATCCACGTTTGGGTCCTTATAACGAACATGCGATGTAAAGGTGATGCAGTTTAAGGGAAAACGCTCATATATTTTCATATTTAAAAGCAGTATCCCCCCAAAAATGAACATTATGTTGGTGGTTCTGTGTAACCCGTTCGCCAGAAATATTTTATTTTGAAAGCAGTCCGGAACTTGTCAATTCTCTCGTTTTACATGCTTATATAACGCATATTAGCGAGAAATGTACATAGTTAAAGCGGACTTTGGAGAAAACACTGGATGTAAATTCTATACTTAACTAAATACTCCACTATTTCCGTAAAACCGGACCTCTGTTTTAAACGTTTGGCTGTAATACTGTAAAAGCTATTTTACATTGCCTGTTCGCACCGGAAGTGCTTTGAATCATTGCTAACTTGACGCGCTTTTCTCGCAGCTAGCATTCAGACGGCCGAACCACGAGCAGCTTCATCTTGAAAATAATCGACAAATCAAGAGGATATTTCAGTTTCGGACAACGTCTGGGTGCCGTGTCTGTTCGCTGGTCCACAATGGCGCCCACTGGTCGCTCTGCTGGAGGCCTTTCGAGGTGAAAAATTAAAAAAAAGGTGAGCCGTCGTAGCGACTGATACGAGCTAGCAGGCTAAGCTAGCGCTGGCAAGCATTATCGTTTCCCGTTTCCTGGAGGGATTCACTGTCTCTCTGTTTCGTGTCTGTGCTTCTTATGACACGGATCTTCCACATTTAGCAGTTTAGGTTTAAAGGTTAGAAGTGTGAGTGTAGCCGAGGATTAAAATCGGAGTCTGGCTCGGCTTATTTGATGCCGTGAAGCGGAAAGTACCATAACTTTTTAGTCTGGTCCGTTTTCCTTGTTTTTTCTGTTTACTAAACGTAATCCCCTTCAGAGTCGACACTTTTTGTGTTTGTAATAGCTTACATCTGTAAAATGAGTATACTTTAAAACCTCTTACACGTTGGCACGTAAAGCACTTTGTTTTCATGTTTTCGGCCTCATTCATTTAACCTTAAATTCCTGCAGTCTTTGTTAAATGACATCGGTAAAGTCTGGTTGTCAGGGAATATCTGCAAACACTGAGTTTTAAATGCTAAAATTACGTGTCTTTCCCCCCAACTATTTTGTTAATCGATGAATCATTTAGGTAATTTTAAGATGGTTCCCTGAAGAACTGGAAGCGGTTATCTTTAGGTTTTGTGGCATTTGGGCTTTTTTTTTTTCATTTTTTAAATTTTTTAAATTTTTAAATTTTTTTTATTTTTTTATTTTTTTATTTATTTATTTTATTTTTTTGTACGTTTTATGGACCAAACAATGAATTGATTAATCATGAAAGTAATTGACTAATTCACAACGAAAACGATTGTTAGCTGCAACTCTATTGTTTTTCCTTTTTCTCCAACTATTTAATGGTTGATAAATATAGTTCGGAAAATGTTAAACTAAAATGTTTTTTATTTTTCTCTGCTGATTGTTAATTGTTGGTGGTTTAATGGTGACCCGCCTCGTCAGATGTCTTTTGTCCATTCATCAGTTTAAAAACCAGCCGCAGCCATGGTTCAATATATGTTAGGTCAAAAAATAATTTCTAAGTTGTGTTTATTGATTGCTTGTTCCCAAGTAATTTATAAAGCAAAAACATGAAAAAGTTGTCGTTGACATCTTCTGCAGTGTGAGGTTTTGGTGGCCAACACTCCGCCTGCAACAGCAGAAAAGGAATCGTCGTGTTTTGAGAATTGATTATTTGACCGAACATTGGTTCATTCAAGCTTCTCGCGTGAGGATTCACAGCTTTTCTTTATCATGTATGATAGTAAATTAATTCTCTTTGGGTTTTGGGCTGTTGGTTTGACAAATCAAGCAAACGTAAAAAGTAATCGATTAATTGATGGACATTTTTCACAAATGATTAATTATAATTGAAACAATAATCAGCAGATGAATCAAATGAGAGTCATTTCTAATTGCAGACCAAGTAAATGTTGCCGAGGACTGATCGATTCATCGTTTCTGATCCAAACTGCGATCACGTGATCACCAAAGCTGCGGTGTTTCTGCAGTGCTCCTGACTGACCCAGGATCTGCTGTGTCAGCTATTTCCCACATACCTGCCGAGCTCACCGATCAGAAGCGGCGTGCTGCGCGTGCACAGGTCAGGCTAACGCAATCAGCATCACCTGCTCCACCTGCTGCTTCATTAGTCAAACGGCTTCAGCTGGAGCAGAAGCGGAGTTACGGCGTTTAATCCCCAGTAAAAACAGCTCGTCGCTCATTTGGGAGCGTTTCGGCTCTGAGGCCGCAGACGTGCAGCAGAAACAGGTTCTGTGCAAAACCTGAAGCTGCAACATCCAGCGGAGACACGAGCAGTTTATACCGACACCTGAAGAATCAGCACAGGTGTTTGCATGACGGAGAAGTTCCGGTGAAAAGTCCCGCGAAAACAGAAAAATAACTGCCGCTGGTCAGTGACTTTACAGAATGTACCTGCATGTTTCTTAAATATATTAGAGATTTCATTCTTGCATTAGAGTAATGGCGTTTAATGTTTTCATGGTGCGATGTAGTTTCCTGTCCTGTCTGTAAATGTTACTGTTCATTGTGAATATTACACTGAAGCTTGGTTTGAAGAAAATCCTGAATCAAATCAAAATCGCAGAATCTGCCAGAAAAATCACAATTTTCCTGAAATCGTTCAGCCCTGATGTTGACAACATTTTTAAAAGAAATGTGACATGTTTCTTCAGTTAACGTTGTTTGTGTACAAAACAGGTCATGTTAAAAAAGCCTAAGACGTAAACACTGAAATGTGTTTTTGTGTCTCACAAGACTCAGTTTCTGTTTTTTTTCTAGCCGAGGCTGAAACTAACACCAATAATTGATAAACATCATGAGTAAAGAAAACCATTTTACAAAACGGAACAGGAAAGTAGAAAACAAAGTTTGTTTAGGACGTTATCTTCAAACTAAATTTATCACAAGATAAGAAGCGTCAGGGTCTGGGTGGCTCTCCACCTCTGAGCAGCTTCCTGGGGGAAATCCTGAATAAGGTATTGATTGTAAGAGGAAATCAGTGTTTCCATAGATCAGGGAGTGTGTTCATATCTGGCTGCTCTTTATCTGTTTGGCTGAATTTTTGGAATATTAAATGCAAGATAGCTGAGTATTAATGAGGTTTAACACTGGAGAAGCTGGAGCCAGACAGCAGTGGGTGTTTCTGCTTAATTAACCACCTAAACTGTTAATGGATTGTCAGAGCTGGTGCTTGTGGGTGTTTCAGCTCCTCACATGTCCTTCTGCAGCGTCACGTTAAGCTTTGTCCTCCTCTGGTCTCTCAGGTCGATCCATCGCCTCCCCAGATGTGGCCGCTACCTCTGCTGAGACTCCTGTTCATGAACGGCCGGGATGCTTTGATTGAGCGGCTGTGGCTCGGCCTGGAGGGATGACAGGACATTAGCAGACATGGAGACAGGGGAGACGCACAGACAGCTGGAAACGCCATATTTACTCAGTGTAGATTCTCCACTTTAGCCTTTAGGTTCCTCAGGATAAGAGTAAACCCTATTTTTATATTTTTTTTATTCAGAGCTGTTTTTGTTAGTTATTGAGAAGCCATACTCAGCTGACAGACGTCAGGATGAGCTCGGAGGGTTTTCAGTACCGAGCGCTGTACGACTACAAGAAGGAGAGGGAGGAGGACATCGACCTGCACGTTGGAGACATGCTGCTGGTCAGTAAAGGAGCGCTGCTGGCACTCGGCTGCGGCAACGGAGCCGAAGAACGGCCGTCAGAGATCGGATGGCTGCCGGGCTTCAATGAGACCACACAGGTAGGACGCCACGCCGACTGGTGGACTCGTCAGTTAGAATATTTGTAATTATTTAATAATAATATATGAGTATATTTAGTAATATGTCTAATAATCATTAATCTAAGAACACGCTCAGGCTCTGTCTCACACCTGAGACAGAGCCTGAGGGTGGAAATTATAGTGGGAAATTATAGTGGACGTCTCACTTTCCGACTTCACACAGTTTTTCTTAGATTCAGACATTTCTGTGTCTCTAACTCGTCCCTCAGGAAAAAGGCGACTTCCCGGGAACGTACGTGGAGTTTGTCGGTAGAAAGAGGATGTCCCCGCCCACACCGAAGCCCCGCCCACCCAGACCGCCATCCGCAGCGTCAGCGAGGACTGACTCAGAGTCCGAGGGTGAGTAAAATTCGATTTGCATGTCTGTGTTCCAGGGGTTAATTTGGTCCAGATATTTGTGTGTAGGAGTAAAATGCTTGAATTGTGCATCAGCAGTGAGTTTTCACCGTTTCCCTGGAGACGCCCTCACCTGTGAGCTTCAGTCAGACACACCTGAATAATGGCGGCTGCACCTGACAGTGACAGTCTGCTGGAGTTGAGTGAAGCGAGCAGTGAATTTCTTTGTGTGTAGATATTTTACGAAAGCTTCAGTAAGCTTCGTGTGTGGCTCTGAGGGTCGGTGGGTCGGTCCGTGTGGTTCTGGGATTCTTGGTATCCAGAGGATGAACCCTAATAACCTTGGGGGTCCTGTGACTCTTCATCCAGATCAGTCATCAGTTCCATTCAGTCCAGTTTTATTTATTTAGCACCAAATCATAACAGAAATTATCTCAAGGCACTTTCCATATATAGCAGGTTCAGACTGTTTTCTTTATAAATTTATAATAAAATAAAATTATTATTAACAGTTCTTAGCAAACGCCTGTAAAACTAACGGCGTTCCCATCATCCCCGGCTGGACTTCACGTTTCCTGCGTCACTTCACTCTGAAGAAACTCTGAAGCAGTTTTCAGCCTGAAACTGGATCAGTGTGACTCACACACTTCAGTTTCCTTCAGCTGCTTCCTCACCAGCAGCTTTATATGCAGTAACTCTCTGTGCACACGCACACGCACACACACACACACACGCACACACACACACACACACACACACACACACACACACACACACACACACACACACACAGCTGGTGTTTAATCAGGGTTGTGGTTGCTGACTGAACAGATCTCAGCTCTGTTCTGCTGCCACCAGCCTTACCAGAGAACACAGGAAGTGTGTGCGTCTGATTTTACTGTACACTGTGTGTTTGTTGATGCTATCTGCTGTGTGTGTGTGTGTGTGTGTGTGTGTGTGTGTGTGTGTGTGTGTGTGTGTGTGTGTGTGTGTGTTGTGGTGGTAGCTGGTAGGCAGCAGTAATCAGGCTCTTAATGTTACTGTTCTGTTTCACAAAGCTGCAGAGCCACCTCTGCTTCCTGCTGCTTCCACCCTTTCATATTAAAAGTTGTTTGCCCAGTTTGAGCCTCTCTTGTGGAGGAGCTGTGAAGCAGGTGGTCCCTGAATCAGTTAACATGGGCAGTGATCTGCTGGCAGTTTAACCTGCTGGTCTCAGGTCAGGTTCCTGTAAAGGTTCGACCGGAGCAGAACAGGTTAAATACACCGTCATACGATCACTGTAAGAATCACACCAGCACAGTCTGATGTTGAGCTACAGAAACGATGTGATGTTGAACACTGTGTGTTTCTTGTGTGTTTTTTTTATTTAGGCTTCATATTGCCAGACCTCCCAGAGCAGTTTGGACCCCCGGACACAGCCCCCCCCCTCCTCATCAGACTGATGGAGGCCATCGAGACCAAAGGTACCAGATTCACACATGTAGACATGAGTGAACAGGACACACGTGAATCTGATGACTGAACATGTCCTAAACATGCGACGTGTGAGAGGAACAGGAGCACTTCCTGTTTTTGAAGTCAGTCCATCCAGCTGACAAAGTCTGTGTAAAGCAGCTGATTGGTCGACTCTCCAGCAGCACAGATTAACTTTGATTTAGAAAAGTTCCTGATTTAGATCAGGAAGCTGTTCTGTTCTTTAAATTACTGAAACTGTGCAAAGTATTAAAAGCTTGGTCTTTATTTTGAACCATACGCAGCCTTACCTCACTGTCCTCACCTCACTGTCCTCACTGTCACCTCATGTCCACCATCTGCATAAGGAGAAACACATGTTAAAGCTGGCTGCAGACACATTAAAGTCATCAGCTCCTGTGTTGTTGATATGTGGTGTGTGCTGCTGCAGGTCTGGACAGTCCCAGTGTGTATCGCAGTGTGAGCGGAGGAGGTCTGGACACGCGACAGCTGGCCGACACCGGTGAGCAGCCGTTTTCTCCTGTCAGACACGTAGAGTCATCGACTGTAGTCAAGCAGACGCCGTCGTGTTGGTGGTTTGATTTTCCTTTTTCTGTGGACTCTCAGGATTTTGGTTCAGACAGGCGACACGAGCAGAGCTGCTTTTTACTCCACTCAACCACATAAACCAGCTTTAAACAAAAATCTGGTCATCGCAGACGGTGGCCTCAAATTCTCTGTGATACGGCTTTGATGAATGAATGAATGAATGAATGAATGTAAATGCTTGTGAGCGACAGCAGCCTTTGACCTCATCTTCAGATTATTACCTGGAACAAAGTTGTGATTGGTCCTTTTCCTTCTAACCGGGGTGTGCTTGTTTTCAGACCTGGAGCAGCTGGAGGTGTCGTCCCTGTGTGATGGGGTAGTCCGGTTCTTGCTCGACCTCCCCGGTCCCGTCCTCCCCGCCTCGCTGCAGGCAGACATGGTCCACGCAGTGCAGGGTCAGCAGAAAGCAGAGCCCTCTTGTCTTGTCCTGACTATTCTGAATTTCCTTTTTTTTTTTTTCGTGAGTCTGTGTTTGCTCAAAGTTCTGTCCTCCTGTTTCCGTCTGCAGAGGTGCGAGACCTGGAGGACTGTGCCCAGGTGCTGCGAGGTGTGGCGAGCTCGCCGGCCTGCCCGGCCCAGTACGGCCTGACCCTGCTCAGCGTGGTCCGACACCTCGCCCGACTCTGTTTGCACACCTCCAGGAACCAGCTGAGCCCCCGAAACCTGTCGGAGATGTTCGGCCCACTGCTGTTCAGACAGACCGCAGGGTCAGTGGTGGACACACAGACACACGCGCACACACACAGACACACACACACTCTTTCTGGCCTGACATATCAGCCGCTGCACAGAGCGTGAGCTTTCTGTGAGCTGATGAATTTGGCCGTGGGAGTTGTTGGAGTCAAATTAGGTGAATTTTCTGCAGCGTTTCTGAGAAACTGTGACACAGCTCGTGACCTTTTTGTTACTGTGCAATGAATCAGACCGTTTGAAGATGTTCGGCTGTTTTAGGTCAGCAGGGTTTATTTTAGAAGGAAAAAACCAAAATCCTGAATTCATTATACAAGAGAGAAGCAGAAACATATTGCACATAGGTTCAAATAGTTTGAAATGAAGTTCGATTCTGTTGATCTGCACAGGAATCACAGCTTTCGTGTTTCTGTGAGGCTTAAAGAACAGACAGCAGACTGAGTGCTGATCAGCCAACAAGTAGAAATAATAAACCTGAATATGAAGCTCAGAGATCTCACTGTTTCCATGCTGAGGATTTTTAATTGATCATGATTTATACTAATTAATATTTTTCAAATGACTTTTTAAAAATCCTTTATACCTGAATATGTTTTTAGAAATACACATTTTGATTTGCTGTAAAAGAAAGTGAGAAGTGTTGATGTTACATCCTGAGTCACATGATAACACTGCTAACATGAGTCATAAGAACAGGAAGTGTGTGTTTTACTGAGAGCCAGGTTTGAGTTGTTGTTGTTCCAGGAATGAGCAGGTTCCTGTTCACAAACCAAACGTCGGTAATCTCAGGAACATCTGACTCCGTCTGCGTCTCTGTTCAGGTCCGAGTCCAGTTTGGATCCTCTGGTTCAGGTCCTGGAGGTTCTGATAACCAGCGAGCTGAACATGAACCAGGCTGCCCCAGGTAACACACACACACACACACACACACACACACACACACACACACACACACACACACACACACACACCTGACTCTGTGTTTGACTGTTGGTAGGAAACATTAAAAGCCGTCGATTCCTCCGAGCAGTGTGAAAAAACATGGACTGGATGTGAAAGCACCTCAGTCCTTTCACAGGTGTGTCTGGTGTTGAAGGTCTGTCAGGTTCCTTTCACCTGTGTGCTGTTTCCAGTGTGAACTCGGCCGTGATCAGGTGTCATGTGATTTTGAGCCACTTTGGATGGAGGATAGTTTTCGGTTCCTGAAGCAGCGTCACACTGGATCTGAGTCACTGTCACCAGTCGCAGCTGTTGCTCCATCGTACGAGTGAAACGTCAGATGTTTGTCACACACAGAGAGAGGAGGTTTTTGATAAATGCAAATTCAGTTTGTTTTCCTCAGTGTCAGGTATAAATCAGAGTGTTGTTTTGGTACTGAAACCTGGTTGTTGTGAGAAGCTCCGTCCTCGTGTGGAGAACACGATCGAGCACAGGATGATCAGACTTTGATAAATGTGTGGATTATAACAGATGAAACCTCTGCTGGCATTTTGCTGATTATTAAAGTGGAACGGTCCGAGCTCAGAGATCATGGAACATAACACAGTCCACTTTCCTCTGGTTTAATACTGTTGGACAGTAACGCTGCTTTTTGTCAACATCGTCTGGTTCAGACGTAATATTCGAAAAAACTTTATTGGTAGTGTCACAAAGACAAGGGGTTCAGTGTTCAGTTTAAGCTCCATATTGTATGTATTCATTCATTCATTCGTTCAATGTCTGAGTGAAGCTGTCAGTATATTGATCAGTGTGTCGATCAGCCGGTCGGTCAGTGTGTTGGTCGGTCAGCTGACGTATTGATCAGGCGGTCAGCTGATGTATTGATCAGGCAGTCGGACTGAGCGGCAGCTGAAACGATGACATCATCCAGTGAGGAGTGAAGGATGCAGCAGAGACGAGAAGAGAAGGAGTGGGAGGGGAGGGGGGGTGTTGCCTCGGTGATATCGCTGCCATCGCAGGATTGGCTGGGGGCAGCAGTGATGTCACACATCTCCAAGCTGCTCTCCTGAGCTTTGAACTGAGGCTGAGAGAGAGAGAGAGAGGGAGGCAGACGGAGAGAAAGTTGCGTCGTTTTAAATGTGTAACAGCTGAAGACGAATGCAGACGGTTTCAGGCTGTTAGTTTCTCAGAGAGCCGTGAGAGAGGAGACCCTGCAGATTTCAGGCACCAGGGTCGAGTGTGTCGTTGAATTTAAGAGAGAAAAGGGGGTCAGTGAGGAAGCTGGAGCCTGGACGCGTTTCCTTCGAGATGACGTCAGTTTTTTCGAGGCAGGATGGGAGCGCTCCCCCGAAGGCAGAGGATCGTGAGATCCAGAAAAGAAGCATCCGTGTTTCGTTTCATATCTGATGCTCTGTGGAGGCGGGTGAAGGTGTAGACGCCGACATGGAACGAGAGGAGGGAGGCAGGGCCGAGGCCGAGCCGCCGAGAGGAGGACGAGAGAAGATCCTCTGCTACATTAACATGCAGAGCCCAGGTAGGAGCTGAGAGCTGAACCTGGAGCTGCTGGAGGGGACGGACACCTGGTGGCGCTCTGACTCAGTACTGATAAGATGGCCGGTGCTAATCGTCCTGAGCCGTTTTGTGAAATGGTGTTTATCCTAATGATTTAAATTCTGTTTGTGCTTTAGTTATTTTATAAAATCAAAACTGATTTGAAGTTTATCTTCTACACAGGGAAGGATTTTAGCTAAAACACACACACAGACACGCACACACACACACACACGCACACACACACACACACGCACGCACACGCACGCACGCACGCACGCACACGCACACACGCACACACGCGCACACACGCACGCACACGCACGCACACGCACGCACACACGCACGCACGCACACACGCGCACACGCGCACACGCACACACACACACACGCACACACGCACGCACGCACACACGCACACGCACACACGCACACACACGCACACACACACACACACACACACACGCACACGGGATAAATGGGTTAGATGGTTTGTGCGGATGCGTCACTCGTGTGCAGCCTGTAACAGTAGCTCCTGATTTTTTCCATTATTTTCCACTTTTTCTTATTTTTTTGGACTTTTATTCAATTTTCTATTTTATTTTATTTTCACTTTAATTTATTTATGTTAGAAACATTTTTTCTGCAAGTTCTTCATTTTCATTTAGGAGTTGGTCTGTACGTTTTTCTGATTCTGATGAGATGCACTTTATTTAGGTGATTCACAAAAAATATACGACTCAAGATTTCCCAGAAAAAATAAATAGTGTAAACAGAATGACAGTACACACAGAGTGAGCCGTGTAAACAGTAATGAATGTATAGAGAAGGCTGACGACAAAGGCAGTTGCTAATTAATTTACCATTGTTGGATTAGAAGGCAGATTGTGTTCAGCGTCGTTCTTCTAAGTGATCTATCAAATCGAATCATCACCCAGAGTTTTTCCTGTTCTCTATTTGTCCCGTCTGTTCAGACCGATGAATCCAATTTTTTTTGTGTGGAATTGTTTCCGTTTTTGGAAACTGCTGCTTCCTGCTTCCTGCTTCCTGGTTGACGCGTTCACATGAGGAGGTGTCTGAGTGACACCTGGAGGCTGTGAGGTGTTTGTATTGTGATTGTGCTGTCACGTCAGGCTGGACATCGAGCTGCTGACACTGTGCTGAGCTTGTGTTTCCATGTTGTGCCATAAACAGATTCCTCTGGTCACATGAGCGTTGAAGTGAAGCGTGATTTCACCTGCAGGTTGTGTGACGCAGCAGATGTCTGCTCGCTAACAGCAGTGAGGAGAAGCACAGTGCATGTAGAAAATCAATTCTAATAATAATAATAATTCTTAATATACGGTGCAGCATCACGTGTAATTAGAGCTGTAATTACAGTTGGTTAATTGGTTAGTTTTTATATTCTATTGATCGTTTCAGTCGTTTTTCAAGCAGAAATGAAGTGAAGTATTTGTTGGTTTAGAAAAATGAGATCTGTGCTAAACTATAGTGATCTTTGATAAAGATGGATTACAGTCTGTGGAGTGGACAGGTCCGTATTAATGAGGAAGTCAAACTTTAGTCTGAGTGGGACGTTTAACAGTGTCTGAATCAACACTGTGATTTTTCAGACATGTCTCTGTGGACATTTCCTGTGACACACTGGGGACAGACGCTGATTCTGATGAGCAGAGAGAACCTGCTCATGATACTGGCTGATGTGATCTGTGCCTCCAGTTTAGTTTGTGTTAGGACGGACTTCCAGAATGATTGTGTAGAGAATTTAAAGCTTCAGTGTTTGACACTTTAACCCTCTGTCTCCGTCTCTGTCTCCGTCTCTCTGTCTTTCAGCTTTACCTCCCAAACCAGTGAAGCCGTCGACTCCAGCGGCTTCCAGCTGTTTTAACAACAGTATGGCTCTGCAGGACGCTGAGTGGTACTGGGGAGACATTTCCAGGTGACTGACACACACACACACACACACACACACACACACACACACACACACACACACACACACACACACACACAAACACACAAACACACAAACACACAAACACACAAACAAACAAACAAACAAACCAAGACTGAAAACCTGGAAAAGTAAAATAAAAAATCTCTCATGTCATCAGTTTAGGATCTGAGTATGCAGTTTGGGATAAATTCACCTGGACAGTTCTTTAGCATCCTGAAGGCTCACTGAACTTAAGCTTAAGCTAATGTGTACTTCCTGTGTCGAGATTTGCCTTTAAAATGTGTAAAACTTAACAATAAAGTTCACACAAAACAGCACAATACAACAACAACACACTAAACACGCACGACAAACAGTGGTCCAATAAAATGACTTTAAATCTCAGTGATGAGAACCATTGGTTCAGGAGCACACGGCGGATCCCGGCTGGGATCCCGGCTCTGATCCCGGCTGGGATCCCGGCTGGGATCCCGGCTCTGATCCCGGCTGGGATCCCGGCTGGGATCCCGGCTCTGATCCCGGCTCTGATCCCGGCTGGGATCCCGGCTGTGATCCCGGCTCTGATCCCGGCTCTGATCCCGGCTGGGATCCCGGCTCTGATCCCGGCTCTGATCCCGGCTGGGATCCCGGCTCTGATCCCGGCTCTGATCCCGGCTCTGATCCCGGCTCTGATCCCAGGCCCGAGGCGTCTGCTTCGCTGCGGCTGCAGCTGATAAATGAACGCAGAGTCCTGTTGCACCTGAGCTGAATGAGCGATGTGCTGTTTCACAGAGAGGAGGTGAACGAGAAGCTGAGAGACACAGCTGACGGTACGTTTCTGGTCCGAGACGCGTCCACGAAGATGCACGGAGATTACACTCTGACTCTGAGGTGAACCGATCAGCGCTCGCACCAACACAGCACAGCCTTTTATTTCCTGACACAACCATGTAGGGATTTAATTGTCAGTCTGTTGTTATTGATCTAATTTTATATTTATTTTGCAGGAAAGGAGGCAACAACAAGCTGATAAAGATTTTCCATCGGGAGGGGAAGTACGGCTTCTCTGACCCCCTGACCTTCAGCTCAGTGGTGGAGCTGATCAACCATTATCGCCATGAGTCTCTGGCCCAGTACAACCCCAAACTGGACGTCAAGCTGCTCTACCCAGTCTCCAAACACCAGCAGGTCTGTGACAGCAGCTGGTGGTCGGCTGGTTAATGTCTCCCAGCGCAGAACGCAGTGATTGGCGACTGTTGGTTTGTCAGTGGACGAGTCGTCTAATTGGACGTGTTGTTGTGTCCTTCAGGACCAGGTGGTGAAGGAGGACAGTATTGAAGCTGTGGGGAAGAAGCTCCACGAGTATCACCTGCAGTACCAGGAGAAGAACCGAGAGTACGACAGGCTGTACGAGGAGTACACCAGAACATCACAGGTACACGACAGCACGCTACGCCACGCCGCGCTACCGTACGCTACTCCACGCTACAGGCAAACAGCACGGGGTGGAGCCTCCACCTGTCCGTCTCTGCAGGTCACAGCAGCATGATGGGAAATGTGCCATGGTGGAGGGAGGGCGGCCTCAGCAGGAGTCTGTTCCTCCAGAAAACGTGTTTTTTACTCATTAAGTTATTTCAGTGCTGTGTTGAATTCACAGGTAAAGGTGTGTTCACAGACACGTCTGACCAAGATCATTGTAAAACACAGACTTCTCTGTCAAACCCTTGTTGTGACCTGTGATGACTGCAGAGCAGAGTGTCAGCAGCCAGGTGTGCCACGCCTCAGTGTTATGTAGAACACCTGGTTTGGGTCGTATGCTGGTGTTAGCTCACTTTGTGTTATTCAGTCCGATGTGTTCTGGGATCATGTGACACAGGACTTTCTTCACCTTTTCTCTAACCCATCTGTTTTCTTTCTTTCTCTCCTCCTCTTCCAACTCATCCTGTTTGTGTCCTGTCTTCTGTCTGCTTTCTCTCCTCTCTCAAACCCCTCCATCCTTTCCTACATCCTGTTCTCTCCCTCTTTATTGTTTCTTCCTCTTCTCGCCGCCCTCTGCTCCATGAACTTTCTTTCTGTCTCCCTCTTGTTATTTTTCTCCTTCCACCTCTCCCCTTTGTCCTCCTCCACCACCTTCTCTTGTGCCTTCCTCTCGTCCTCCTTCCCCTCTCCGTCCCTCAGGAGATCCAGATGAAGAGGACGGCCATCGAGGCGTTCAATGAGACCATAAAGATCTTCGAGGAGCAGTGTCAGACTCAGGAGCGCTTCAGTAAAGAGTACATCGAGAAGTTTCGTCGAGAGGGCAATGACAAGGAGATCCAAAGGTAGGCTGTTGCCATGGCGACTGTGACAGACCTTTAAAATGCACACACACGCATATTTGAAGGAGGCCTGGTTGCCATGCCTACAGAACCTGCAGGGAGAAACCACCTGCTGGTAAATTAAATCTGAAGCTGGAAGTGAGAAAGAAGGAAAGGTTTGTCGTCCAGTCAGAGGAGTTCACAGGACTCGCTGGAAGTCCTGGGTCTGATGTTTGAGTTTCACAAAACTTTGCATCAGACTCAGCTAATTTTTTATTTTTATGTTTATATGAAAGTTTGACATTTGTTTAAACTGAAACTGTTCAGACGCCACCGATGTCAGAAAGCTGCAGCTGTTCAGCGCTTCTGTTTGATTTCACCAGTTTGAAAGAATAAACTACATTTCCAACTCTGAGCTGTTTTTATGTATAAGAGTAGCTGAGGCAGGACTGTGGAGCAGCACGGGGACACCGAACGCTGCCACATTCAGCTGAAGGACAGGTGAATGTCTCCACAGGATCATGGAGAACTACGACAAGCTGAAGTCTCGGATCAGCGAGATCGTGGACAGTAAGCGCCACCTGGAGGTGGATCTGAAGAAACAGGCCGCCGACTACAGAGAGATCGACAAGAAGATGAACAGCATCAAACCAGACCTGATCCAGCTCCGCAAGACCAGGGACCAGTACCTCATGTACGTCACACACACACTCACACACACACACACACACTCACACACACACACACACACACACACACACACAGAGCAGAACTGTGTGTTACAGCACATACTAACAGCTGTGGCATGTTTCTGTGTGTGTTTCCGTGTGTGTGTTTCCCAGGTGGCTGACCCAGAAGGGCGTTCGTCAGAGGAAACTGAACGAGTGGCTCGGTCTGAAGAACGAAACCACAGAGGAGTAAGTCTGGATGAACTGATCGTGTCTGGATGTTCATGTGTTCATTAGCAGTTTTATTCAGATGAACTATGAGGGTGCGTCTCTCAGCTGGTGAAGGAGACAGGTGAACAGGATGTGACATCAGAGCCAACCTGCATCCATTTGTGTATTTTATCCAAAGAGTTAAAACCTGAGGCTCGTCTGCACCTCATGGTGTGTTTCAGTCAGAAAACATAAACATGTCCCCTCTGTGGCTCCTCCCCCTCAGTGAGTACAGTATGGTGGAGGACGAGGAGGACCTTCCTCACCACGACGAGCGTCTGTGGCGTCTGGGAAACATCAACCGCAGCCAGGCCGAGTCTCTGCTCCGAGGGAAGAGGGACGGCACCTTCCTGGTCCGCGACAGCAGCAAACCGGGCTGCTACGCCTGCTCCGTGGTGTAAGTCTCACCTCTCTACCTGTCTGCCCGCTCCCTACCTGTCTGCCTGCTCTCTACCTGTCTGCCCGCTCCCTACCTGTCTGCCTGCTCCCTGTTTACCTGCTGTGTTATATTGGATTCACTCACATGGGAAGACGCTGTAAATACAGGTTTTCTGTTGGAGCATAAGTTGAGGGTGTACGGCAGCTTGTCAGTGTTTCTGGGATGGACTCCGTGTACATGTGTCGCTCTTTTCTTTCCTCTCAGGGTGGACGGAGAGGTGAAACACTGCGTCATCAACAAGACGAGCACCGGTTATGGTTTTGCGGAGCCCTACAACCTGTACGGCTCTCTGAAGGAGCTGGTGCTACACTACCAGCACACCTCGCTGGTCCAACACAACGACTCGCTCAACGTCACGCTGGCGTTCCCCGTCTACAGCCAGCAGAGACGGTGACCCGCCCGCTCCTCCTGATGTACGCCGCCACTGTAGACCAACAGCCAGAGCTCAGCACCGGGAAGGAAGTCCACACCTCCCACCAGTACCTGACCACATGACACATTTCACTCTGAACACGTTACGTTTAAAGCTCTGTGTGATAACTCAGCTCCATAACAACACGCGAGATGGAAGGTCAGAGGTCAAACTGCAGTTTGTGACAGTCTTGGTGCTGCAGATCACAGTGGAACAGAAATGTATTTATTTCACAGACGATGGCGAAGCCTCATGCTGAGTTTAATGCTGCGTTACATCCTGTAGGAATCAGCTACAGCTCTGTTAAAACTGACAACTAATATTTTACTGTGAAAGTCATCACATGGAGCTTTAACTTCCTGTGAGGATGGTGGGGGCAGAAACGAACAGCCCCTCCCAACTCTCTGTAAAGATTCAGAGTTAAACCAAAAAAAAAAAAAAAATCTCTCAGCTCATAGAAAGTAATTACTGTCATCAGAGTCTGAGATAAACAAACTAACAAACAAACAAATTTGGTCTAAAAAGAACAAAATAATGAAGATATTCACATTTCATTTTAAAGAGCTGCTGAAGCCACGTATCAGTACAGACACAAACCCAGTTACAGTTAATACAGATACCTCAGACATCAGTGTTATCAAGAGGAACCAAAAACACTGACACGTGAGGGAAGAGGAAAATAACAGAGACGACACCATGAACATTTAAAGAGAAGAATCTTTAAAAGTAAAAACACAAAAAGCAAAATGCAAAAAGAAAACGATCAGGACAAAGATCTGTTAACTGTTCAGTCAGTTTACTCTGAGGTTTGACAGGAGAGGACTCACCTGTCTGTACAGGTGTGCAGAGATCAGTTTTTAAATACGGCAGGTGTGAGCTGAGTCTTATGTTTGTTTTTTTGAGTCTTTACTTTGAGAAATTTAAATTGTTTTTTTTACAAACTGAAGCTGTTGCTGGAACGTTTGGGTTTAAACCAGGAAACCGATCTGATGGAAGGCGAAACGTCGGCTCTGACCACACGTTGGTTTTCAGCGTTCAGTGACGTACAGCGTCTGATTCTTGGTGCTACAGACACACTTCAGTCAGAGGTTGATGCCCCGCCCTCAGCACAGATTTTAACTGACACTCACACGGTGACTCGACCTGAACTCCACCCGATGATCAGGCCCAGCCCGTCAGATTGTGATGGATGGTTTCCTGAACCTCAGACACTAAAGAACAACACAACTATAAATCCACTTTTTGCAAAGGAGCAATTTTCCTTTTTCAGAGAAAATTCAGTGAAACTGTCACAGACACAAAAACAGCCGTGAAGATGATGTGATGACGGCGTCTTCGAGCTGAAACAGGCTGCTGTGTTGTTCTTTACACACACTGAGGTTTTATTCGACACCCGAAGCATCGTGGTTTGAGCGATGCTTCGGGTGTCGGGTGAGGTCCCGTCACAGTCTCCGTGTGAGTCGATGCCGTCGCCACTTTACCTGTTTATCGTCTGCTGAGAAACGAGGTACAGAACCGTCATGTCGGTGGTCAGAGCTGGTCCGGACTGAGCCGCAGCAGGAAGTGGAGCTGGACTGAGGTCAGGACTTTAGTCGTAGTGCTGAACTGCTGCTCACTTCAGCAGAACAGAACCAGGACTGGACTGGTCTGAAACTACACCTGTGGACTGATGATGATGATGATGTCAGATACCAGATGGTGGACAATCTGAAGAGACTTCTTGCAAACACTGTGAGCGACTCTGAACGAGGTTTAACATGAGGGTGAATGAACGGATCCACTTTCATTTCACATCAGGATTAAAATAAAATGCCCCCCCCCCCCCCCCCCCCCCCTCCCCACCCTCCTCCCCACCCCAGAGAATCCAGTCTGCAGTGGTTTCCAGTGGACGGATGAATCCTTTATTCTTTCATTTCAGTAAACGTCTGTCAGTCCTGGTCCTGGATGCTCAAAGATCTGCTTATTCTGGATCAGAACTGTGAGACTTAAAAAAAGCAGGAACAACAAGGACTCTTCGAGTTTCATGGACTAACAGACATTTGTCTTTATGGATGATTTTTCTTTCCTTTTGTGCATCAGGACATGATTTGTTTTGGAGACGCCAGGTGCAGGAGGTGAAACGGTCTACGAGGATCCGAGGGATCCTGTACCCATGGTAACCGCCTGGTAGCGCCCTCGCCTGTGAAGTCGGGCTGTTTCTGTGCTTCAGTCACTTTCAGAATCAGCACACGTAATAAAATGTTTGGAAATGTCCTGAATTTTTCAAGCCCATGTTTATTTTTTCTGAATACTGTCAGTAACAGCTGGTAGATTCTGTGATTGACGAACGGCTCGATGCCCAAACCAGTGAATACCAATGAAAACCTGAATCTTTAGACACCAGTGTTCAGGAACTCTGCTGAATAAAACACTCGGTCTGATTATCTGAAGGATGTTACTGACATCGAGAAACATCTCGTCTCTGTTTTGTTCAGATTCTCCACAGAATCAGCTGAAATCTGAAGGTAAGGATGAATGGTGTGTGCGTGTGTGTGTGTGCGCGCGCGCGTGTGTGTGTGTGTGTGTGCGTGCGTGCGCTGAGCTAAAGGCTGAAAACAAACTAAAAGTTGTTTTAGAAGTTAGGTTGTGCTCAGGGGTTCAGGTGACCAGTGGCAGAAGAGGAAGTACCACAGTGTGAAAGTCCTGCATTCAGAGTGCTGAAGTACCTCCAGCAGAATGTAGACGTGTTATTTAAGATGATTTTATGTTAAACGGTCCTTTTTCAGGATTTAGTTGTAGCTGCAGGACTCGTTCTTCAGCTGATGATATTTTACGTCCAGTTAATGTGATTATTGATCTCAGTTAATCCATCGTTTGTTCTGTATCCTCTCAGCCTGTTGGATACATGATGTTGGCTACATGTGTCTACACGTGTTTGACCTTAAAGATGGTTGCATGCAGGACTATACCTCACCCTGACACTCCTGCTGTTAACGTCAGACTCGACAAGCTCAGCAGTCTGACTTTTAACCCACTGAAGTCTCTGTGATGTTAGTTTATGAAGCTTTTCAGCCTCATTTCTCCCACAGTTTTGCCGTTAAAAAAAAACTTTAGTACAATTTTCACAACAATCACTTGTAATTTCCTTAGTTTGAGTTTTACATCTGTTTCAGGGAAGTCTGGAGTGAAAAAAGAGGCCATGATGGCTGCAAACAGGAGGAAAACATCCAAGGTGCTCTCAGTGTTGAGGTATAAATCACACAAAGCCTTTAATAGAACACAACTGACGCCAGCGTGTTTCAGCTGGAAGCCTTCGCCAGGATGTGGATATAAGATACAAACAGATGAGTTACAGGCGTGTGGATAGAGACCACAAAGGCACCGTGAACATGTGACACACAGAAATGTCAGATTCGGTTAATATGCTAACATGCAAAATGAGGCCAGAAAGAAAGTACTGCCACACACTGACACTTAGAGCTAAGCTAACAGGTGGGATTTATTACACATAGAAAGTAAAACTCCTGAGTTTGTGAGAAATTTGGCACTGAGCTCTGCCTCTGCTGCAACAGTGGAGGTGACTAAGATTTCATTTGTGATACTCAGAGCATCCACAGGGCATTTAGGTGTTAGAAGACGACTCAGAGAACTGGCACATCCACAGTTTTAAATGAGTTTAAATGTTAACTCATTTAAAACTGTACTAAATGTGATCAGTTTTAAGAACCATCCTCCTGACTGCACTAAATAAACGACTGAAAAGCACAAGTGACTGGTGGAATGATCAGTCATGTTCAGAGATTATGTTTTAGAGAAATTCAAAGGCAAATGTCCATTTGTCCTCCATAGCATCTAACTCTTCAAGAGCAACAGTTTCTGTTTGTTTCAGTGTCTTTTGTTGTCTCCTCCTAATTAATCCTCTGCACGTGAGCAACATGATAACACAGTGGAAGACGACAAGACTGACGCCGATAGCCCAGCTGAAGACTGACGACCAAAACAATTCCCTCTGTCTTAACTGACACTCATGAAACAGCCTGTCCACTGACACCTTAACCTCTCTGAAGACCAACACCAGGTGACCACATTCATCATCATCTCTGATCCAGCCTTTCAGGGCAATTTTAACAGAAGTGTGGTGAACCCCAAAGAAGTGCAGGACAACTCTGTCAGATGAAACCTGGCAGTCAAATGCCAGTGCTGACCCTGATCTTAAGTACAAGACATCTGTGGCGTTGTCCTTTGCGCAGTTGTCAATGGTGACTGAGCCGCGGTGGAAAGCCAACATGTAAATGTCTTTTCCGTCACCCCCGACCAGGTAATCACCACCGGCGGACACCAGGATGTCGTCCCCATCTGAGCCTTTGAGAAGGGAACTTTCGTAACCAGACACCAAAATGTCGGAATAGATGGTGCCGATCACCGTCTCCACATCCTTCAACACGTCCCCCTCAGCATCAGCGTAACGGCCTTGTCCTGTCAGCAGGTTGACATAAACCCCTTTACCCTTCTCATGATCACCCCGGTACAGAACAGTGTCTCTGCCAGGACCTCCATCCACTAGATCTGCCCCTGGTCCAGGAATGAAGACGTCATTGCCGGAGTTTCCCATCATTGTGTCGTTTCCGTCCTCGCCATAAAAAGTGTCGTCCCCCAGGTTACCAATCAGGATGTCAGCTCCATTTCCTCCTATCAATGTGTCATCTCCTTGGCCTCCTTCCAAAGCGTCATCCTTCCATCCACCAATCAGAGCACTGTCTTGATCATTACCTAGTATGTTATTGGACAGGTAGGGGCAGCCTTGCACAGCACGGACCTTTGACAGATTCCTGTGAGAGCTGAGGTCCAGGTGGCAGTCAACCTGCGATTGTTTCAGAGTCACTTTGAAAGCTTCAGTCTCAAAGACAGGGACACTTCCAGTGGAGTTTAGTGATTTCAATTTAAAACTCACTCCGTCAGAGCTCTGAAACTCCAGGTGCTGGTGCTGGTAACTGTTACTGTAGTTGAGCAGAGTGAATTTTAGCTGTTCCCCTTTTGTTGTGATCTTCACATTCATGTCTCCTGTTGGTGATGAGTCCAGTGCGACTTGGCTGCCATCGATGAAATCCATGTCAACCAGCACAGTGTCAACTTTCTGATCGTCTGCAAAGTTATCAATCATCGAGTTGTTTCCATATCCATGTTTGATTAGGTAGGTGTCTTTTCCTTCTCCTCCAAACATCAGCGCTCCCCCAGTATAAGGATCAAGCAAATTGTCGTTGCCGTTCCCAACCATGATGTCGAAGCCCGGGGAGCCGTACATTTCTCTCACTGAATCAGCTTCATTTGTTGTCATCACTTTGCCTTGGAGGTCACAGAGGACCTTCTCTGAATCCTTGCTTCTGTATCTGAAACACCCAGGCTGTGTTTCTACACAAGCTGCCCAGTTCTGGAGGTGTGTTTGGAGTGAACAAAGTGGTTCAGGTTTCTGGTTTCTGTAATCAACAGTTAAGGGTAACATTAGAGACTTAATACAGCTGCTGAGGTTGGACATCAGTCCAGCTGTTATTCCATCACTGGTCTTGATCTGCAGGTGCTGATGAGTCTTTGAATCAAACCAGTTTTGTAAGACAGCGTTTTTTCTGCCATTTACCAGAATGATGATACTTTGTCCTTCACAAGTGCATCTTATATTCTGATATTTTTCTTTCAGGAAGAGAACGTCCAAGACTAAATCTGGTGATTGATTGTTGATGGTTTTCACTCCTTGGCCTGGTGTGATGACGTACCAGTCCTCTCCTCCTCTGCCCTCAATGAAATCGTCTCCTCTTCCTGGGATGAAAACATTGTGTTCTTTGTTCCCTCGGATGACATCGTTAAACTTTGACCCACGGACCTCCGTCACACTCTGAAGGTCCTCGTGCTCCTGAAGGTCCACCACCAGAGGAGATGGGGAACTGCTGTAGTCAATGCTTTGACTTTTTATGCACTTGGCGAACGGGTCACTCTGCAGGCAGTTGGTCTTCTTATCTGAGATTGTGAAAGTGATCAGATCCTTTGTGAGGACAAGCAGGTGCCTGTCCTCTGGTGATCTGAACCAGTTCACTAAAGTCACCTGTATGGCTGTGCTGTCACTGGCAGCATTCAGAACAACACTGTTACCTTCCACACGGACTTTAAAGGTGTGAAGATCTGCTTCTATTATGGCCAGGTCTGTTTTATTGTCTGTGGAGTAATTCTCAATCATCACTGAAGACTGTTTTCTGTTCTTCACCATGTATATGTCTTCTCCTCCACCACCAATCAAACGATCTCCACCTCCTCCTCCATCTATCAGATTCTTTCTTTCATTTCCAATGAGCACATCATCATACTGAGAGCCAAAGATGTTTGTAACTGTACGAAAAAGTGGCTGCGATGCGTTCACTGTTTCTCCACGGCTGTTAGACATCTTGTTTATTCCTGTGGCCACCAGCTGCACAGAAGAAATCACAGTGGAGGAAATCTCAAACAGGACTCCGTCTCCTGACATCATGTTCATGTGACGACACAGGTCCCCTAAAAACCACTTCTGTATGTTCACAGTGTGGGTGCCCTCATACATTAACACAACATCATCTCCAGATTTAGACACAGAGATGAGGCTGTAATTAACACTGAAATGCAGAGTGTCCAGAGCTTTTGCAGGATCGCAGTTGTTAATTTTTGTGTTCCCTCCATTGTCAGGAATGACGTATGTGTCTTTTCCACCAGAACCTTCAACATAACTTCTCTGTGGACCGAGAAAGAACACGTCATCGCCTGGTTCACCGTAAAGCTCGTAATAGTAGGTCAACATAAATTCACTCATATTTTCATTGTCTGCTTTCTGAACGGCAAAGAAACGATTTGGATCCTTGTTTCCCTTGTATATCCCGTATCTGGACTTTGATATGGCTTCATAACCTGAAACTACTTTTACAGAGCCGGCTGGTATGAACATGAGTATTTTCTTCTCCAGAGTCTTGTACTCTAGGTTATGTGACTCTCCCAGGCCAAGAATGATATCATTGCTTCCTTGTGTATCAATTTTCCAACATCTCTGCCCCAAACTCTCATCACTAGAAACAAACTGGTCCATGCAGAAGTCAGACTGACCCTGATCAGCGAGGTAGAAGTGAATACCGCCTCCATTCCAAGAGGAGCTACCAGCACTAAAATCAATGACACTGGTCCCAGTCCCTTTTTTTGTAACTGTGTAATATTTTTGATAGTCTGATATCTGAGCAACAAGTCTTCGTCCCTCTTCGATCTTCTCATCTTGCCCATCATAAAAAAAATTTGCTACATCATCGACAAGATGAAGAAAACCCTTCCCAAGGCCGACAAACACAGCCGCCACTTTATCCAGAATTCCAGCGTTCTTTGGGAGGCTGTTTAGTTCATTCTGGACGCCCATATAAACATCATCAATGACCATCCGAATCGCTGATAGAGCCAGGCTTAAAGGTGCTATAAATGGTGCCAGTTCAGGCTGAGCAATTTCAACAACATCCAAAATAATCATTTCACCATCAAGGACAGCGTCAATGAATCCCTGTGTGTCACCTCTGTCCAGATCTTGTTCAAAATTGTATATGCCAAATCCAATTCCCACTATTGGTATAGCTGCCATAGCACCCTTCATAGCAGGGCTCCTCATGACTGTCGCTGCAGCTCTGGCGATTCTTGTCTCAGAGGACAGAGCTTGTTTTGCAATAACAGATGTTGTCATAGCAGTCACTCCATGAGCTGTTTGCAAAGCTCCCATCACACCATCTTTGATGTCTCCCTGTTGAAAAGCATGAACAGCTCCTCTCATCCCCTGGATGAAGCCTAGTGTCCCAACAGCTGTCCCAGTGTGCTCTGCAAACTTGCTAACTTCATGGGAGGATGTTGAACTGTGCGTCTCCATCTCCACAGCTGCTGTGTCAATGCTCTTCATCATCTTTTCACTATAGTGTTGACTCTCTGGAGATAACGCAACCCTAAACTCAACAGGCTTAGCGTCGCCACCGTCAGGCACAAGCTGACAGGTGAACTGTCCATCTTCTATTCTGGCACTGCCCTCCTGCAGATGTAGCCCTGCCAGGCTTTCACCATACTTCGCCTTCAGCTGAGCGTGGATTTGTTCAGAGAATGATGCAGACGCCCTGGAGAAATAGGATTCGAGTCTGAATGACTTTTCTAATTCTGAGGCAGAGTTCAGGTCTTGTGACGTTACATAGCCATCGTCATAGCCTCCCAGTGATCCAGATGTTGGAGGTTCTTTGTCATCTCCAAATGGTGTTGAGATATGTTGACCAGTTTTTTTCTTGAAATCACTGTAACCATCTAAGAATCCATCAACATTTGATGCATCTTCCAATATCTTGAATTCTTTTGCTATGTCAAACATCTTTTTCGGTACATTTTCCCCACTAATCCTCCTTTTTTGTGTCCACTCTCTGAACATGTTGGATTCGAATTTTAGAACTTTTGTAAGGTCTTTCATTAACTGACCCCTCTGCCTGGGTTTGAAATTTTCCAGTTTGCTGGAACCTTCTGGTGTTGCTGAGCCACTAAATCCACGCCTGCTTGGGTCAATCCAACTAAATCCTCTTGCCATTGGGTGATCTTCAAAAAAAAAATTCAGGCCTTTCTCTTTGATGTTGTTGTCTGTTGATTGGACCAAATCCAGAGCCATGAGGACCAGAGGAAATGTCCGGAAATTTCTTGCAGATTCAGATATAACTGATGCAGTGAAATATGTGGTGAACCAGGCCTCAGTGGACAGAGTTAGGCCTCTGCTGTGCCCGCTAACAAAAACATCTTTCACATATTTAGCATAGTTCACTTTTTGTGCAAATTTCTGTTTTGGGTCACTTTCTCCACGGAAAATGTTTTCTACCATGTCTGGGTATTTTTCTTTGCCTTTCTGTTCAGTAATTGAGTTTTTAATTTCATTTATGTTTTCGTTGTTGTCAAGCTTTTTTCCAACTGGATACACATACAGATTTTCAGGATTAACAGAAAATATCCAGTCATTGACCATCAGGTATGTGAGCTCATTTTCTCCGCTCTTTGCATAGTGACGGATGATGTTTCTAACATCTTTTCCTGATTTAATCTCATAACACTTGGAGAGAACACCCCTTATTTTCTCCTCATCCACTATCCAGCTTTCAGTGACCATGTTCATGTCTCGTATGACGTATTGTTCCTGTAACTGCTGGAGGTTGTTGATTTGGACTTTTGTGGGAAGATCTTCTGGCTCAAAGAATCCCCAGGTCATGGCCTCAAGACTGTCACACGCGGATTTCATTTTCTTTCGTTTATCTTCAGGAAAATTTTGAAAAACGTTCTGGTCAATAAATGTCCTTGGCTCAGTTGGCCAGCTGTCTCTGTAGACCAAAAAACGTTCTTTTGGCTGGTTGTTCGTTAGAACGTTCCTTTCATTGTTAAAAACTGCCTCTCCCTTGCTGCCAGCCTCTTTTCTAATAATTACATCTCCGTTCCTGTCAAGGGTTGCCACCACTTTCTTGCTGTCATCTTTATGTCGCCAGTGCAGCCCATCTGGAGAGATTTCCTGGGTGATTTTCTGTCCTGTGTGACTGACCTGCATCACAGTATCCCTCAGGTGCAGCTCTGTCTTGATGCTGGAGGTATCATGAAGCTCTCTCATCAGGGTTTTGACGAATGCTTCGTCTGATCCCACCTCACATGCCACCACACTTGTTGTTTTGATTGAATCGCTGATTCTGAAGGTCTTTTTAATGATTTTGGCCACATCGTGGGCGCTGTACCCTGCCAGTCTCATCTCTCCTGAGTTGTCTCTCGCCCCATGACCCACCAGCACCAGCCTGCTGCCCTCTGACAGTGGCACAGAGTCTCCATGGATCAGTTTTGGTCTTTGGTTTTCATCAAGAATGTACACGGAGCTAACCTTTGGGTGCTTATCATAAAGATAAGCGGCAGCTTTTGTGACCACAGGGTCATTCTCCATAACGAGGATCTGCTGGTGGTCGTACTGTGTGGTGTGGTCAACTGGTCTTTGTGGAATTTGGTACCTGGAAACTGAGCCAGGTTGATCCATGACCTGGTAAATCTGGTGGTTCTCCTGGTTAGTTTCTAAGACTGCTTTGACTCCGCGGTCATTAAAAACCCGAGTGAAGTTATGTTGGAAGTCTGTGGTTGTCTTTCCATCAAGGGAGAAAACTGGTGCAGCTTCCAGTGATGGTTTCAGCATCATCTCTGCAAGTGATGAGCCAGAGAGACCAGACACCGTTCGTCCATCTTCTGAAACACTTCCAAATATCTTCACGACAGTGAAGCCGTCTGCTTCTGGCAAACATGACTCATTGTACAGGCATTCTGTACTGACTATTACTGAGTAATGAGGATCCGTGCTGTATTCCTGTTGGACTCTATCATTCGTTGACTTTTCTCTGTCAGTCATGACCAGAAGTTTTTGGCTGTAGCTGTGTGAGATCTCTGATGCACCGAGAAGCCGATCCTGTATCTTCTGTTCATCAAAAACTGCCAAGAAGTCGTCGAAGTCCTGGAAAAACAAACAAACAAACAAAGAAAATGTATTGTTTAACTGCAGTTGTACGAGTTGTATTTTTGGTGTGTGTGTGTGCAGGACGTCACGTTTCACTCTGATCCAACACATCAACTCTTTTAACAGCTTTTTTTGATCAGTTAAACTGAGTGACTCGGGTTCCACTGTGGTCGACTTCAGTTCTAAACTCAGTTCACTTCCCATTTCCTTTTAACATCCACCAACCTGTTCCATGTGAGTGACGCAGGCTGGGAAATTCTCACACTTCTGAAAATTATCCAGCAAACTCATCGGGTTTTGGGCAGTGTCGGCCCTGAAAGAAGAAGAACGTGTCTAATGTCACAGAGGGAAAACAATAATTACACAAATGACTCATCGATTAATCAGCCAATGAAATCTGAGCTCTGAAAATGTTAAAAACTCCTTTGAATTAACTGCTTTTTACAGTGACTCATTAGAAACATCTAACAAGTGAAGAACAAAGCACATTTCTCTTTACCTGCTGCTGATTCTCTTCATTTTGATCCCATACATAGATGTGACCCTTAGACAAAAGACAGACACTAAAATAAGCAGATGTGGAACCAAGTGCCAGTTCCTGAGCTGTTGGTTAACTGGGGGTTAGTGTTAATCAATAAGCTGGTGAACAGGAAGGTGAGTGTGTGATGGAGTGTGGAATCAGTGTTTCCAGTACATAGTTATTCAAATCAAATCAAATGGCAAATGTTTATTTTCTGTGTTTATGTGACTAAATATCAGCCAAGATATTTTTCATCAGATTTGATTTAAATTCTTAATAACTCAGCTTAAAAACTCTTTGATCAGACTTCATGCTGAAAAGTTTTAAGTTCCAGTCTCTTCACTAAATTTAATGCAATTTCAAAAATGTCAACAATGAACTCACAGTTTACTCAGAGCATATAAAATCCTATTACTTTTATTATTACTGTAAAAAGTGAATTGAATTTTTTATCTGTTAAAATGATACACGATGATGATGATGATGATGATGAAGAAGCAGCATCAAGAGCTTTGACAGAGATAAACCAGTGACAAACAGTGGAAGCAGAACCAGAGTCACAGAACTTGATGAGACGATGAGACGATGAGGACAAAGTGAATGATTACAGATAACAATGATCGGTGATTTTCACTGGAGCCACAAACTCCATAAACATTTAAGCTACACAGTGAAGTATCTTACAGGTGTTCCTGTGCCTCCACACCTGCAGACATTTCCCCAAACATTTCCCATGATACCTTTGGTCTGACAGGTCCTCGGGGTTTTGATGGAGCATGTGTTCAGGCAGTCGTCTGAGGCGGTGCAGTGCAGCTATGTCAGGGCTGAGCTGCTCCCACTCTTCATCTCTCACCTCTGTAAAGTGGAAACTCATTTCACTCTGAATGATCCACAGGATCAGTTGTAGCTGTTTCTTATGACTGACGACGACGACTCGAACAAACAGAGGCACCAGCTGCTCAAACACACGTACTGTTACTGCAGTGTTTAACATAAAGGAAAAGACAAATTCGTGTAGTGTACGAGTTGATTTGTGATCTGAGTTATGAAGTTTTTCTGTTTTCAAATCATTTAGAATCACTTCTGGTGAATAGCCTGCAGGGGGAGCTCCTGGTCTGTGCCTCAGCCATTTACACTGATTTCAGAGCAAGACAGTTGGAGTTCACAGGAAGTGTAGAGCTGTCATGTTACCATGGTAACCACACGCATCGTCAGATCATCCAGGACTGAATCTTTACAACTTTAAAGACAGAGAATCGAGTCTGAAGCTGAGGTTTGTTGGAAGGTAAAATATTTCTTACCGAATGGTTCAGTGAGGCTGAGGAGGCTGAGGAGGATCAGGAGCCTCAGCGTCCTGCTCTGCATCTGACCTGCCATCACACTGCAAAACATCACACACACACACACACACACAGAAACATGACGGATCACAGGAGCAGATGTTAAGTTTATTCTCCATCATCTTCTGTCCCATCAGGACGTCTGATGGTCCAGGACTCATCCTGCAGCGGGACAACGAGCCCAAACACACAGAGACGTAAAGAACCATCTTCAGAGACCAGAGACCTGATATCAGCATCATGGAGTCAGTCTGGGATCACACGAAGAGACAGAGACACTGAGACAAACTAAATCCACAGAGGAACTGAGGACAGTTCTCCAAGACGCTGGAACAACCTACCTGACAGGTACCAAAGAGAACTGGTGCTGGTTTAAAGGGGGGGTGACAGCAAATCCTGATCTGATTCGTTTTTCTTTTCTCTTTGAAATTCACTCAGAAATAAAAACTATTCTTGGCTTTATCTCTGAAAACATCCTCACTTTACTTTCACTGCCTGAACCTTCTGCACTGTGCAGTATAGACAGATGTTGTTTATCGATAAGGCAGAAGGTGGAGGAGGAGATGCACCACAGCTCTGAGCTGAAAAGTCATGACGCTGACAGAGGAAACGTTTCAGTAAAGAGCAGTGCACAGAGCGTCTGTGCAGGTGAACGTCACCTGGTCTGTGTTCTCAGCTCCTCCTCTGATGGGTGCTACAGCACCACAGGTAAACACCTCAGGACAGGATGTTCTGGTATTTTACACAATCAGAGTTTGAGGCTCAGTCACCAGCTTTCGTCCTGACACAGCATGAGCCTTAAAACATCAACGCAGGATTTATCAGATGCAGTGTTTTCATTTCCCTCAAAGGCTCAGAAGTGTTAAAAATGGTTGTCATGTCCGTAAGTACAACAACAATAAAAACAAAGATATGAGGAATGGAATGTGAGCAGAGCGTTTCCCCGTCAGAGAACAGGAAGAACAGGAAGAGCAGGAAGAACAGGAATCCACGACTGGATCTGATGAGTTTATGAGATTAAAGCAGTGAGACTTTAGAGCCGTGCTTTAAACAACACAGTACTGTAAAAAACTCATTGATGGATCAGCAGGAAAAGAACAGTCCAGTGATTCATTGGTTCATGTTCTGGTTTTAAAGCCTCCAGATACAGTGAATAACATGCACAAGCTTCTTGGTGTGTTTGCTGTTGTTTGACTCACCCAGGTTCGATCCAGGTCCTGATCAGTTCAGGGAACCTTTGACCAGTGAAGCAGCAGAGCGGTCTGATGATATTCAGGCTTTTGTTCTCATCTGTGATTATGAAAGATGCTATTCTGGTCTTTCTTTCTCTCTCTTCCTTTTTTCTTCATCTACTACGAAGAAAACGTTGTAAAACTGAAACTGAAAGTTTCAGTTGACACTTGTGTGGAAGAAAAAGTCAGAGCAGCTCTAGTTTTTATTAGATATTTATCTCTAACAGTGTGTAAGTATAAATGAGTAGCTGTGCTCTGTGACTGCAGTCTGACTCCCTCAGTTGGTGAAGCTGTAGCACAGATATTACATCTCAGAATGAAAACACCATTTTCCATTTGTTACCAACAACACAGCTGCTGTAGAGTGTGAGAATCCCGTTAACCAAAGAAACACTCAGGCAGTTTTACACTGATTTGTCAGTCATGTGATCTGGGTCAGCTGGTTAACCCCAGACATCACTTCACACTTCATCAGAGTTGATAAAAACATTGTTCACATTTCCAAACACATGTAATGTAACGTTCACCATGTCGATGGACCTGGTTCTGATCTGACAGTGCTCCTCTCACATCTTTCAAACTCTGTTCCAGAACAACACGATGTGAAACTGCTGAGGGAAAGAACAGTTTGAATATATTTAAGGTTTACATGCTTTTATTTTTTATTAATTTCTTGCTGAATCTTAATGATAATTTCTTCTGCATTTATTCATGAGTGGAAACTTAAGAAAATGACTAATGGCCCCGACGATGTTAGTTTATGTTAGTTTGTGTCAAAGACACGTGACACCATCTCATCGTCATGGCAGTTCATGTAAATGTGATGAGGTATTCTGGGTACGCCTGGACGTCACTGAAGACGACGAACATGGTCGGCTTGGCCTTGTTATCAGTAACACTGTCAAACAGATCCGCAGCATTCCCAGAGCTTCTGGAGGGAGGGGTGATAAGGCCACTTCTTCCCTGGGTGCAGTCTCCAACCAGGACCCTGGCCAGGTACATGCGCTTGTGTCCGCTGGCGTCGGCCTGGGCGTAGCCCCGTGCGGAGTAGGCAGGGTCCACAGCAAAGTAAGAGCCATTACCATACATCGCACCTGCAGCACAAACAAACACATAAGCAGATTAAACCAAGGAGGTCGAGAAGCCATCGACTGAACTCAACGCCATGGTTACCAGACCTGGGTGAGTCCTCAGCCTGAATGAGGTGCAGGGTTTATCTGTTGCTCTGTGGTAACTAACTGTTCTTGTCTTTTTCTTGTCCACTGGTCGAGTCTATGACCAGTGGACCACCCTAGTCAGAAGGCTACGTCCTCGAGGGACCACAGATGTCACTGAGCCAATCCGTCTCAACTGCTGAGACACTTCTCAGGGTGAGTGGAAACTTTGACCTGCTGGTGGAGACTCACTGAACTAGTCAGTCCAATCCAAGCACCACATCAGTGCTCTGCCTGAACCGAGGCATCAAACCTTAACCACAGAGGCATCAGATCAGAAAACGCAGATCAGAACTCAGATCAGCTGTAATTAGTCATGAGCAGTTCGTTTGTCCCAGCTCTGATTTCAGTTCTGGCGTCTGTGCGAGGCTTTGGTTACCGTGAGTCCCGGCGTAGCTGCGGTTGAAGCCCTTGTTGTTGATGAGTTCGATGGCGCTGGCAGCAGTGCCGTGAAAGAGCAGCTTTTCGTTGTTGTTGTGTTTGTTCTTCTTCTCCAGCTGTTTCTTCATGAGCTGGTAACTTTGCCACAGCGTTGCATTTTGGACCCGTTCAATCTGCCAACACAGTAACAACACAACACGTTTGTTTTGTTTGATTGTTTGTTTCATTTGCAGCGTATTATTTTTATAGTATCACCACATTTTGAGGGGATTGAGAATCTGGTTCATTAAGACACTTTAACAATTTCAAAATAGGCTGTGGTCTTTTTTTTTATCACCAACCCAGAATCTGATCTCATGATTATCAGTGAGTCTGAGGATAGAAACTGATGCTCTGACAGAGAGAGTACAGATACAGGAAAGAGTCAGAGGGAATGAAAACAGAGGGAACATACACTGATGATGTTTGCAGTGAGACCGGTCTTTGTGAGCTCCTTCTCCACCTCGCTGTATTCCTTCTGTCCCGGCGCCAGAGGAAACGTCTTCATGAGGTCGCCCTTCATGTCGTCCCAGTGCACAGGCAGAGCAGCGTCGTCTGCAGAAACCACAGCAGGAGAGTGTGTTGGAAGGTAAGACACAGACTAACAGCTGTTTTCATTCATCTCTGTGTCCAGACTGCGACTGTCAGTTTGACATCTGAATTATTATTTGAGCATCAGATTCTGCTCAGTTCATCCTTCGGCTTTGAGGCCGTTTCCTCGAGAGTTCCTGAGACATCGTGTTCACAGGAATGGGACGGATGGACAGAGGGACGGATGGACAGACAACCTGAAACCTGCCTCTGGCCACAGCGTTCACTGACACAGAGCAGTAATGAGCTGATTTCAGCTGCAGACTCTTTTCTCTCCACTGAACTGCTCTTCACCACAGTCCACCTCAGGAGACGCAGCTGACCTCTCCTCAGTTTGCACGTCCACTTTTGACTTTTTATCACAGAAGCAGATGTGAAAGATGAACACTGTTGTTCTGAGTCTGACTCAGCGTCACACCCATCAAAGACTCGGGGTGAGAGAAGTGACCAGCGCTGTTTCTAAGAACACGAGCAGAACTTCTGCTTCCAGAAGGAGGAACAACTGAAATGGCTGTTCTGTAACTCAGTTTCTCTGTTCTCTTTTCTGTAACTTTATTTATAAAAGTGAAACGGGGAACAGGAGGTCAGAGATTTCTAAGAAAGTCTTTCAGAGAAGTTTTACTTGTGCAAACTGCAGTTTACAGTCTTCCCTCTACCTGGGGGATAATTGCCTCCACTTGTTTATGGACTGGGATTCAGGTTGTTCTGTCATTAGACCATGTTTTTACTTTAACAGGTCACATGAGGACCATGTCTCACAAATCACTCACCTTTCAGGTCTTTTCGAAGCAGCTCCACCTCTTTACGTCCCTTTGCAGAAACTGCTTTTCTGAGCGTGACCTTAGCGGTGTACGTTTCTTCGCTGATCTTGATCTTCACGCTTTGTTTTTTCTCCAGAGCCTCCTCCAGGCTGAGGTTGGTGTACATGTCGAAGGTCACCATTTTCCCACTGTGGTCCTGAAACTGCCATTCTACCACCCCGCTCAGCTGCAAGGCCTTGCTCTTCCTGTTCTCCATCCTCTCCACCCTCCGGATGATGTCCCTGATGGTCAGAAAAGGAAAAAGACAAACCTTAACACTGAGTCCTCCATACTGACGCCTTTCTGTGCTCGCTGTTTGCTGACCTGACTGCTGACTCAGCGAGGACGACGTCCCTGGTCAGGCCCTCCAGATGGATTCTGGGCTCCTGGTCCTCCAGCCCCTTGTCCAGACGGATGCTCACCGTCAGTTTCCTCTGCAGGGCCCTCAGCTCGTCCATGTCGGCCTGCGACAGCTGACTAATGAACGGGTCGGTGATGGAACTCTCCGCCTGCTCGGCCACAATCAGCTCCTGTATCTTTTTCTTAGCCAGGCTCACGGCCTGCAGTGGAGGGGAGACGGTTGTGGAGTTACAAACAGTATCTATAATAATGTATGAAACTGTCTTTTGTTCAGTCCATTCAGAAACAGAAACGTTAAAATCCCAGTCTGTAGTTTCACACAGTCACTGCACTGACTGTTCAGCAAGAAGTCGTCCCTGCACACAACTCTCCGAAAACCACAAACTGTTTCGTGTTGCATTTGTGTGCACTAAACAAACGTTCATGGCTGAACCAGGTTTACTGTTCCCCCCACTTCCTGTCTTTCTTATTTTTTACAAATATTTTATTGGTATAAAATTGACCCTGTCAAACTCTTCTGCTGTCCCATGGGCATTTTTAAAGGGATGGAGAGATCCTGTCAAATCGAAGAGATAAAACATGAAGTGAACGTCGACCTTTTCGTTGTCAGCACACAGCTGAAACACCGTCGGCTCAAACTCCTCCCCCTCCAGATCCACGCCATCGGTGCCGGACCGCTCGTCCCCAGATCCCGTGAAAAATGAAGTAACAGTGTCTGAAACAGCAGGAAACAGCTCAGTGTGTTGGTCACAGAAGCACATCACACATATGTGTATGGCAGAGATGACACGTGACTTATTCTCATTCTTATTCTCAGAGTGCAGTGTTTCTGGAGCTGTTCCCACACACACACACACACACACACTGCTGTCACAAACACTCACCACAGCACCACATGTGGATCAATCTGCCGTTTACTACCCCAAAAATCTTTAAAGCACCTTTGATCTTGGTGAGGAAGCTCTTCTCCTCCACCTCCTCTCCCTCTCTCCTCTTCATGCTCTTGTGGAACTCCGTCATCATGACCGCCTGGAAGATCAGGATCTTCACGCTGCGAACGAAGGCCGGGTGCTTCTTCCTCACAAACTCCACCACCGCTTCGACCATCGCGTCTGCCACCGCCGAGGGATGGGCCCCTCCCTGACCTAACAGACAGACAGGGACCGATGATGATGATGATGAGGATGGACAAGAGGATCATGGTGCACAATACAGTGTAACAGTGTACAGTCTTGCACCACACACCTAAAGCACACGGACTGATCAGATTATTGATTATCGTGCAACAATTAGCCGATGCAGCAGGTTTTTGATGCTGAGGAATTTCACAGACACCAGCTTCTTCATGTCCTGGTGTCATGGACTCATCAGCACCATCAGCTGGCCTGAAATGGTGCAGCAGGCAGAAGTGGATTGTGGGATGCATGGACTAATGTAAACAAGAGCTAAGTGTAGTGTGTCAGAAAGGTCATGTTAATCTGATGCAGTGTTTCACAGCGGTTTGATAATCAGCTGAGTGTGTGTGTGTGGTTTTATATCTGTGTTCAGTCAGAGGGCTCCAGCTCCTCTGAGGCTGATGAAGTTTGATGTTTGATGTAAGCAGAACAACACGGCTGCACAGGAAGCAGTGAAATGACAGAGAGGACAACACGAACCGATAAACAGAGGAAACACGTGAGAGGAGAAAAGAAACCGGAGACGCTGAGTCTCATTTCAGTGGCATCTGTCAGATTCACAGTGACGTGTGGGCGGTTTTCGTTTGGACACACCTGTTCCCAGAGCTGGGAAGGAGACGGAGCTGAGCCTGTTTTCCTCACAGACCCTCAGCACTGAGTAAACCATCTCCTTGATGTTTGCAGGATCTTTCTGGCCGACGATGTGGATGATGTGTTTGCAGGGCAGGAGTCCGGCTGATGTTACGATCATGTGACGAGGCTGGTAACCTGGAGAATTCACTGCAGAGAGGAACCAAACCACACACGTGGGTGAGACACTGTTTTTGGAGATGAAATTTTACAGCAGGGACACAACACGACTGAATAAAATCCTTCCTGAGAGAAAAGCTTTCAGCGACAGGGTTTGAAACCTGTTATCAGACTGGCTCCGTGGCAGCTGTGAAAATCTGTTACTCCCTCAGGAACTACAGTAAATGTGCCTTTGAGCAAGGCACTGTGGAACAGCTCCTCAGCTCCCAGCTGTGCCCGGGCTGGACTGTGAAGCAGGTTCATACCAATGTTTGAGCACTCCGCCTCGACTCCTGATCCGGCTCCGTCTAAGATGGCCCTGGACACTCCTGAGATTCGATAGAGAGAGAGCAGCAGGTTCAGGAAGCGCTGATACTGACACCAGTGAAAGTTTTCTTTTTCTTCTCCGAGTTAATGAAGATTAACAAGAGGAAAAAACCCTGGTCTGACCACAGGACGGTCACCTGATTTCAGGGTGAAGTCTTTATTGGACGAGTTGACGATGACATCAGTGGCCTCCTTGGTGATGTCTCCTGACGACACCTCGAGGGTGAGATGACCCATCTGCATCTGATACACACCGAGGGAGGGGGACAACACAGGGCCGAAGGAGGCTGACACACACACACACACACACACACACACACAAACTCTGCTCTCACACTGCTCTGATAGTTTTGTTTCAGTGAAGGTATAAATGAGAAGGTGTGGGACGCTTCTTACCTGAGGCCTGTTGTGATTGGCTGGCTGGTTGCTGCCCTGGTGACTCCTTTAAGTCCTGCACCTCATGTTGGACGTTTCTCTGACCAGTCTGACCTTTGAACTCCCTGATGAAACACTGATAAACAGCATGTTGGCGTGTTATGTTAACACAGGTGATTCTAACACAGGTGCTTTGGCTGTGAAAGTCCAGTTTAAACACTCAGACTCATGATGGACCAGTAAGGATCAGAAGTCAAGTCAGGTGACAGGTGACCGGTGTCCTCAGGTGACATCACCTTAGGACACTGGTCACCGGTCACAGTGGAAGCAGCAGGACCAGTATTCGTATGGACAGTTTGTGATGTGTGTTATTCTTTACAAACTGTGCTTTGATTTTTTAATCTGTTCTGGTATAAAAAGAATATCTGTCATTCTCAGAACCTGCTCGGTGCTGAAACTCACATCCACGGTGTGGTTGTCACTGGGGTGGACGACGATGGCCACCTCTCTCAGGTGGCGAGGACTCGTCTTGCGACTGTACGAGTGGATCTCCCTCAGCAGGACCCTGCACACCACGTCTCTGGGGAAGCTCAGGTTTCCTGTGCCGATGGCCGGGAAGGACAGCGACACCATCTTATGCTTCTCAGCCTCCTCCAGACAATATCTGATGATGGTTATTAACACCTGAGACAAAGTAGAGGACACAGAGACAGCAAGTGAGACCAGACTGCAAAGACAGTGGGGTAAACCAGCTGCTGTTCAGGACAACAAATTCAGTAAGAATCATTAGGTCCAATAAATCAACCTTTGACTGGAAAGGTGCATCACATGGTGGAGAGCAGAGGTGGAGACGAACAGAATACATTTACTGAATCACTTTACCTGAATATGTTCCTGAATATTTTCCTTTAAACTTTTACTCCTTCACATTTTAGTTCCATGTTAATTTGATTATGATTTTAACAATCAAACACAGGATGAGCCTGTAAAACATGATGTACTGTTTAGGTTTAACTGCCAACAGGTTATAAAATAATTTGAAGCAGCTACTTACACAGTAATGCATCAGTAATTATAATAAAATCACAGTGTTTATGAGACAGAGTTTTTAACCTGCAGCACATTTTACTTGTGATCTGAAAACTTTCTCCACCTGTGGAGTTTGGGTTCCTGTTGTTGTCACTAGGTGTCAGTGAAGAGTCAGTTTTCTACCAAACAATTCAGTGTAAAGTGGGAGGGAGTCACTGACTCCTCAGCCAATCAACCGTCAGAACAAAAGACAAACAGCTGTGTTAGAAAGGAAGCCCGTGGACATAAACACTGAAGGAAGGAGTCAACCACGACTCCCATGATGCATTTCACTAACAAACATCCAATCACAGACATTCTCTAATGTCATTCTCCAGGTGTCTGTTCTCTACAAACTGTTTCTAACTCTTGCCCATGGACTCTCCTCTGCTGAAGAATGATGTTTGGCCACTTTAAAACTGAAAAATGAGCCACACAGCCACACAGCTGAGTCAGTCTCTGCTACGAGGCGGGAGTTTTATTTTTCCGTGGAATATTCCTTTAAGTTGGCTCTGCTGTTCTCTCAGCTGCTCTGGACTGGAGTGTCACCCAGTCGTGTTTTTTAATCCTTGGATGAAACCTCTCACCTCCTCTGCCTGTCCTCCTCCGTTGTCCCAAAAAGGGCAAACAGCATGAAAGACTTTCCGACAGGTGAGTTTGAAGCCGTCGGTGATGACGACGCTGCCGTGCTGCAGCGTGGCCGCCCCGGCCTCAGACCGGACCGCTAACTGCAGGCCGGACCCGGCCGCCTCCAGGATCGCTTTGGAGACGGCTCCCTGGTTCAGATTCATGTTCTCTGAGATGGTGTTGACGATGACATCGGTCTGTGGACAAAATCACAGCAGCTGAAAGGACCAGTTATCTGATCCACGGAAAATTCATCCGGGACAAATGATTATTATTTTAAATAAGATTGATTAAAGGTCTGAGCAGGAAGAAACAGAGCACACAGGTCGGCTTCGTACCTGAGCCTGACCACACTAACAACACGGTTTGCTCATGTGTTACCTCGAATGGAAAACAATGCAAATCAGACACAGAGAAGCCAGGATCCAGCCATGAGTGGAGACTCTGATGCCTTCAGACAAACAGCAGCTGATTTCAGTGTCTCACACATGGACGCACATGTTCGACAATGAAATGCTCAACAGAAATAAAGGAGGAGGAAAACTTCACCAACAGAAACTGAAACTCAGTCCTGTCAGAATGTGATTTCTCTCTTCATGTCCTCAGTGGATAAACTGGACTGAGGGACACAGTGACGGTGCAGAGACAGACTACCTTTTGTTGGAAATTTGTGTAATTAATTAAACTCTGAAAAAAAAAATAGCCCTGAATGTGGACCTGAAGCTGACCCCCGACCATCGAGACTGGAAACATAAATCTGCATCCATCAAGCTTTAAAGGATTATTCCAGTTTTTCTTTTTGGTATTTGGTTTTATTTAGGTCAGTACTCACAGTCTGGTCCTGAATGTTTCCCCTGCAGAGAACAATCTTCACACCCTCAGCTGTGGCCTGCTCCATCCTCCCCGGCCTACAGCCAATCAGAGAACAGAACCAATGCTGTCAGCAGAGAGTAAAAGGTCAGGTGGGTGGAGGGAAAACGTCTGGGCCCGATGAAAGCTGCAGATTTCCTTTTCATTCTTTACATTAAAACAAATGAGCTGAAAATAAACATGTAAATGCAACGTTTGTGTAAACAGCAATCAGTGTGACCCTGTAACATCAAATCCTGATCAGACCCGGAACATGAAGAGAGATGTGCAAACACTTTCTGGCTCTGATAATGTGGCCTTAAATACTATATATAAAGAAAACAGAAAAGAAAGATAAAAAAGAAGACAAAGAACCTTACCCTCCGTGTCCTCCAGGCCTGGTGTGTCCCCTGGGGCTCTGACCTCCCCTGTGAGCCTGTAGGCCTCCACGGTATCCAGCTCCTCTTCCTCCTCGTCCTCGTCCTCCTCCTCGTCCTCCTCCTCGTTCACCAAACCAACGGCCCCTGGGAGACTGACTCTGACCTCGACCTCGACCTTGCTGATTTCCACTGGGAAGTGAACAGTAAAATAGAAATCCACCTTCTGAAGAGTCAGATTCACGTGCTGTATTTTGTTTATGTAAATGTGTAGAAGCAGAAACATAAAAAACACATTTTGGCTTTAGCAGCTTTTAGCTCCGGAGCTAAATGTACCTGAATGCAGCTTCTTTTATGTCAACTCAACCCAAAGTTCACAGAAACACCTTAGATCTGTTTTTTTAATCCATACAGTTGTTTGGCAACTGCTCAGAGACTCTGAGAAATATTCTGGCACATAACTCCCTCATAAAAGCTGGTTTTGTTACTCAGAACCAAGCTAGCTGTTTCTTCTGTTTCCAGTGTTTATGCTAAGCTAAGCTAGCTGTATATTTTCCATACCAACTATTCATTAAAATAGCTGCAGTATGTTCTGATCTACAGTAAAAGCTGAGTGTAGTAACAGAAATGTTTCTTCAGTTTACCCTGAAGGCCCAGTGCCTTTCCCGCCTGCGTGCTGTGGTATCGTCAGAGTAGGTCCAAGGTCAGCGAATTCTTGGTTGACAGCTTCGGCCAGGACTCTGACGGTGTTACTGTTGTTATCCACCAGGTGAATCCCAGTCAGCGATCCCGGACCTTGTGGACTGTCGCAGTACTCCCTCACTGCCTGAGCTATGGTCTCAGCGCAGAGGTCGACAGGGAAACCAAACACGCCTGAGCTGATCGCTGGCAGGGCGACGGTGGAGCAGTTCACCATTGCTGCCTGTTTCAAACTTTCTTTAACAGCAAGCTTCAGACGTGACACCGACGTCCTCTTGTCAGAGTCAGAGAACCGTGGACCAACTGCATGTATGACGTACCTGCAAGGCAGGTTACCTGCATCTGTGGTGATGGCGTCACCTGGGCGTAGATGTCCATTTTTGGAGATGTAGTCGTTGCTGATTTTCTGCAGCTGTGGTCCTGCAGCCTTGAGCAGTGCCAAAGCCACGCCACCAATGTGCTGCAATTCCTCATTAGCTGCATTAACCACCGCGTCAACGCTGAGGCTACAGATGTCCGCCTTGCTAACTGAAACCACAACTCTACTGCTGGTCTGCACTTTGCAGTAACAAAGGCCACTTTCTTCCTCGTAGTTCTCTTCCTCCTCTTCTTCCTCTTGATACTCTGGACGAAGCATCACCACACAGCTGAACTCTGTCATCATTGTAGACAGGAACAAGCTTCCTTGAGACTGGAAATACTTCTTAGCTCCAGGCTTGTCTACGATGAAGTTGTCAGTGAAGAGAGCGTTAGTCAGTTCCAGAAGGCAGGATCTGGCTTTCTGAACGTGGAGACGAGCCCCGGCGACGATGATTCTTGGCCTCTCTGAATCCAAATGGATTCTCACGTCATAAGCTTTGACAATACTGGAGCAATCATGGGATTTTTTCTTATCAATAAACTGAACAACAGCACAGGACTTGACACGAACGGTTTCTTGAACTCGAGAGTAGTTCACAATGAATTCCCTCAGGCTGTGACTGACCTCTTTCACTGGATTCACAAAACCAACCACCGTTATTTTGTCTCTTGTCTCTGGGTGGATCTGAATGGCCACTGTTTTCTTCTTTGAGGAGTTGTAGGCGTCCAGGAGTTGTTGATTCAGGTCCACCCAGTTGTGAAGTTTCAGAACGTCCTGGTCTTCCACATCCAGAGTGTGAATGGACAAAACCATCTTCATCCTGCTCTCTGCGTCAGTCAGGATGCTGTCAGAACTCCCCAACAGTAAAACCCCTTTATGGTCAATGCTGTAGATGGCACTGATCCCCTGGGATGTGAACAGGTCCTGTGACATGTCCATGGGATCCACTGTCTTCAGAAAGTCTAGAAGGCACTGGGGGAGATACAGCTGTTTTTTACTCATATGCACGTTCCTCTCCAGGATCCATGCTTTAGTCTTGAAAACCTCTGCAGGGAGTCCTGAAATGGTTAAAGTCTGGGTGGCTTCACTGTAGGAGACCTTCATCTCAGGGGAAATGTTGAATGCTACTTTCTGTAGTCCATCCTGCTTCAGGATGTAGAACATTGCAGGGGACAAAGTAATACCCTCAGAGACGCCATTCATCTGCCGTTCGATCTGAATCATGGCTTTAAGAACAATGTTTTCCACAGGAGCCCTGATTTGTTTAATATGGTCAGTTCGTCCAGCCACGGTCAAAGTCCCCCTGGATGCATCCAGCATCAGGACAGCAGCTTCCCCAACAACTGAACGGACGTCTTTCTCTGCAGCTTCCCATGCAGGTGCACTTGCTGGACATTCAAAGGCTGAATATTGAGACATCTGCTTATTGAAGGCCTCTTGGGCAGTACTCATCCAGTTATCAACATGTTTGGCAGTCAGACCTTTCTGCCTCAGAAAGCTGGGGAGAGGGCTGAGCTTCGCCTCAGGACTGTCCAAGTCCACACTGCAGAAGTACGGACGCATCTGATCATTGATGCCTTCTAACTGTTTCTTCATCAGGAGGAATTTCCGGACAGCGACGTGAACGGTCTCTGTGAAAGGCTCCGGCATCTTCCATGTTGGTCGGTCTTTGCCATACAAGGCGGTGCCCAGCAGCTCGTGGTATGGATACACCTTGACAGGGATGGAGCCTATCATGTAGTCTTCTTTTGTGGAAATGCTTTTCACAACTGCAACAATAAACCGAATAAAGGAAGAAAGCTCAGGTGAGGGGTTGTTATAGCAACTTGTAGCCTATGTCTATGAAGATTCAGTCATACAGGTCACAGGATACAATACATGCACAGAAGTATGTAGACACCCTTGTTCTAACACTGACTTCCTGGTTTGGTCTGGAATGCTAAGCTAATGTGAAGGTAAATCTTAATACTGCAGCTGCAGATCCCTGCAGCAGGTTCAACATCTGGTGGAAAGAGTTGGGGCTGTACACATTAATGCCCCTGATGATGCAATCAAATGGCAACTGTCACAAATGGGTATATCATTAGTGTCTAAATACTTTTGACCAAATAGTGTATTCCTTGTAGTTTGGTTGAAGTTTACCCGTCCTACTCTTAGCCGTAGACTTAATGTAGAACCTTTATGGATTTTAAATCCACTCTCAGAAATAACAACAGGTCAAACATCAGTAATCAAACTAAATGACAAACCTTTGGGGTCACTGAAAGTGACAATGGCAGCCTGTTCATCTGGGATCATGGCGACGTCGTCCGGCTGAGTCCAGGTCTTCTCAAAATACAGCTCCAACAGGTCTGGAATGAGAAGCAGAGAATGTTCAACCACAAAGACGGAAAACGTTCTGACAAATGAAAGAACTTATTAAGAAACTTAATTTTTTCTAAAACCAAGAGCTGCACCGACAAATGTGATGACAAGCAGCACACAATGTGATCTTCTTATCCAGTCCTTTGTTGCTTCATGCCATTTTCACTGCAAACCAACAACATGGTGACTCAACTTGAAGGTGAGGACAGAGTCAGATTTTCAAACTGCAGGATGCACATTTCATTCACAAAAAGCATCATCTAGATTTCTCTGTCAACAACCGTCATCAGGACTAGTTTCCAGTGGACGACGTCACAGTAACAGTAAGTTTGCTGCTGATTATTCAGACTAAACGATGCAATGGTTTTTCAGTGGTGTTATGAGTGGGGCTGAAGGATTCCTGATGGTTTAGAAATCTCCCAGAAAAACAGCAACAAGCAAAGATCTGAAAACCTGTTAATGTGAAAAACAGAGTGAAGAACAGAATAAGAAACACCAACAAACGTGCAGCAAGTCTCCAAAAAACATGAAGAAAAAAATCAAACCCAAGTCTGTAAATCTGTGTCTGATATGAGTGTTGGAAGGACAGAGCCTCCTGTGCACTCAGACGAGCTTGTGGTGAAACAGAGTTTGAACAGTGTGAGTACCTTTGACCACGGTCGGGGGGAGGTTCTCCACTCGGATGCTCTTTGCTGCCTGCAGTGGTCGAGCGGTCAGTCCGTGTTTCTGCATCTTCCTGCTGGTCTGGCTCACAGCGAGGAACCTTTCTGCATCTGGAAAATACGCCAGGTTACAGGTTTCAGTTTGTGGTCTTTCCCAGTTCAAGATCAAAAGACTTTGGGTGGAACCTGACTTTAAACTGGAGACTGGATTTATGATTCAGGTCTTACACGTAGCTCATTTTGTCTCAGACTCTGTCTCTGCGACGGTGACGTGTCATTTCCTACCTGCAGGCTTGTTGAAGGTGACCACGGCCCTGTTCGATTCCCAGATGATCTCCAGACTGAAGCTTCCATCGTCCAAACCCGAGATGTTTTCCACCAGCATCGACAGCAGATCTCTGCACATGTTGTCTGACACGTTCTCCAGCAGCACAGCAACACAGGGAACAGACTCTGAGTCTGAGAGGAGACGATTAAAAACCTGCTTTAACTTCGCCACCGTTATTTTCATATGAGGAAAGTCTAAATCGGAAAATTGGACAATAACAATAATGATCCTATTTATCGATCGACAGATAGGATCATTGTTTTCTATTGATCTCGCTCAGATAGATCTGTAGTCAGTAACTGGAATTAATGAACTGGCAGTGGCTGTCTTTAATCTAACTTTATTTTTATGGCACTTTTCATGCAAAGATTAATCCTAAAAGCATAAAAGTCTGATAACAATACGATAAAATGTGAAATTCAATCTTCCTCTGCTTTATTTCTTTCCAGAACATTTTTGGACGCTGAGCTCGGAGCTCAGGTGGATCACATGATGTTCAGTTTGTCTTTACCGTGGCTGTTTGCTGCTGCAGCTCCATCTGCAGCTTCAGCTTCAGCTTCACCTTCAGCTTCAGCTTCTGACCTCTGAGCCTTTGACTCTGTGGATGAATCTAAGAATCAAGAGAATCAGGTTTGTCCCGTTCAGGTTATTTACCTGTGCACACGAGCACAATGACACGAAACAGTGCAGAGTGCGACTGTCTGAGGGTAAAAACAGCATCAGTGAGCTGACAACATGTCTCATGTCAAACCAAACACAGGTTTAATAAGAAAAATCTGACTCCACCACACTGACACAGTGGCCACAGAAGCTTAAACAGAAAAACAGAAAGTGATTGTAAGTACGTTTTACCTGAGATGCCGTCAGTGTTGGTTGTTTGGCTCTGAGGAGACAACAAAAATAAGTGATTAATAATCACACAGAGGAAAATCACATTACAAACACACAGACTGTGAAGTGATGAAGGAATCAGATATCAATGTTTAAAATAATGTAAGAATTTCCCATTAAAAGAAAAAGTACAGAACAGTACAGAAGTTTTCTGTCCTTCAGGATTTTGGAGAAACATTTAGATTCAGTAAAGAGATGAAACAAGGTGCGGTGTGACGTTAGGAGACATAAAACCAGAGTACTGCTCCTTCAACACGTCTCCTAAACCTGAATAAAACATTATGGTCGTCATTAAACCGTCGCTGATGTGTCTTCAGCAGAGAGACACATCGCTCCGAGTGTTTGTGACAGAGGAGCCGCACCCTGTCACACACTGCAGCGTCCAAAGCACACAACCAGCAGAAGAAGAACACAGAGTTCAGGTCAAACCTGCTGTCGTCACACATTCAGGAGTTTGATCACACCCTGATCACAGAGGAGCAGGTGACTCGCTTTAAACCAGTCAAATAAAAAAACACTAAACTAGAAAGTCACGGAGCTCAGAAAGGTTCAGGAGTGCTTGAGTTCATGTGCTTATGTTCCACCACTGTCCCTTAAAAAAACTGCAGCTACCCCCATATCTCAGACTAACATACTACAAACATACTACAAGAGGGAAATAAAGTTTAATAAATAAATAAAGAAATCTGGGATCAGAAAAAGTAGAAGCACTCTCCTCTGCTCTCAGTAGCACCAGGGAACTCTGCAGCCTTAAAGCTCATCTGTGTATGATGCTTTAAGGCTGTTCAATCAATCACTCACTCAATCAATCAATATATGTGATATATATATGTGATGGAGACATTTATTTTAAGAGCAGAGGACAGTGGCAGAAACCCCTGAGATCATTTCCAGTGATTAGAACTGAAACTTGACTCACTGCTGCAGAAACCAGCCTCAGCCTGAGACTCTGACTCTCCACGGTGATCTCATGGTTCGGCCTCGCGAGGACTCGCTCTCTCACTGCGAACAGATGAAACAACAGAGTCACTGTTTCATTTCCCAGCAGGCCACAGTTCTACAGAGGGTTTTATCATGTCAGAAGGTTTTTTAGTCTGATAAAAGCCTCTGAGGGAACAAAACGCAGCCCACACTCTGTTGACCACTGACACTCACAATGCTTCAGGTAAAACTTCAGGTAAATATCAGATACTGTTCACTGGTTATTCTGGTAAAAACATGAACGTGTCAGGATCAGTAACCACACGTCTGCATGATGTTTACTGATTCTCTGTGTGAACGTTGGTTTGTTGCTTTGAGCTGCAGACGTGAGCTCTTTCATTCAAACTAAATCCCACGTTCTTACTGTAACAGACTCATTAACAGCTAAACAGCATTTTGCTGCATTAGAGAGAATTTTACTCATTTTAAATGGTCGTTGGATGATTTGACATAACTTCATGTTGTTCACTTTTTAAAATTAAAAAAAAAAAAAAAGAAACATTGGTCTGATGATGAACTGAGGAGTTTAACGTAGCTCAGAATTATTCTCAGGTCCAGGGAGTAAATGTACTTAGTTACTTTCCAGCTCTGAGTGAATTAACTCAGAGTCTGAACGGTCAGTTCATCCAGAGAGGCGCAGTGCATGCTGGGAACTCTAATTGTTTAATTAATTGCCTATGATGTGATTTGACAGTGTGAGATGTTAAAACTCAGAGTCGATAGTCGATCAGTTCGGATCGACAGCACAGATCGATAACCTGACTGTGTCCTCTTTAAATTAAAGGCTCGTGTCCTGAGTCTGAGGACAGAATGTGAAAATGAATCCTTCCGTCTTTAGTTACAGTTTCGTTGTGTCGCAGTGAAAGTTTCAGGCCTGTTTGTTCGTCAGATCAGGAAGACTCACAGGAAACTGGTCAAACTTTCTGTCCTTCTGTCTCTGTCTTCTCACTCTCTGGACCTTAATGGTCCACTCAGACAGTGAAGCCGGGGTGACTCACCCTCCTCTGATCTGAAGAACACGGCGGCTCTCGGGGCTCCGTCCTCCACCTCCACCCGGCACTCTCCTCCGCTGGACTTCTTCTTGCTCTGGAAGTAAAGCTGCAGTTTGTTCTTCACGGTCTTGGTCTGGGTCGGACCCCAGTCCCCCTCCACGGTGACGGGCGGCGGATACTCGGTCTGATCCATCCTACAGTCCGGGGCAAATACGCACACAGCGGCGCAACACAACCTCAGACTCCCGCTGCTGCTTTCACTTTCGGTTCGTCAGCAAACGACGGAGAAATGGAACCGAGTTAAAGTGGAGGGGGGGGAAGGAAGAGGGGGAGGAGGAAGAGGGGGAGGGGGAGGAGGAGGAGGAACAGGGGGGGGAGGACCGGGGGCAGGAGGAGGAGGAGGAGGAAGAGGGGGAGGAGGACCGGGGACAGGAGGAGTGGGAGGAGGAGGAGTCCAGGCCTCAGAGCAGAGTCACCATCATCCAGCCACTCACTCACTGAGTCACTGTCCATGAAGACACTGGTGTGTAACTGGTGTGTAACTGGTTTCCTGAGGTACTGGACTGACTGAGCCCACGTCCACTTCCCTTCTGCTCCGCTTTCATTTCACAGCTGCTTAAAAATATGATCATTAATAAAATGTGTTTTTCTATAATCACATTCATAACGTGTGTCCTTTGCTCCGACAGCTGGATGAACTTTAAAGAATCACTCATACAACTCACAACAACATGAACCGGGGTTAAAAGTTCACCATGTGCTGAGAAGAATGAAGAATATTTCTAACATTTAAAAATCAGACTCCACCTGCTGATGGAGGTCACGTGACGTGGATGCAGAGAAATGAACAGAAAGAAACATGATCTGTTTCACATCAGTCTTATATTTTATTGACTTCAGATCCTTCTGGAGTAAATAAGCTCAGACATGTTTTTATGCTGCGAGACACATGAATCCAAACAGGCTCAGTCTGGTGCTGGACGTGGAGCTGATGTCTTCCTGTCCATCCTGTTCTGTCCACAGCGATGAACAATAAAGTTTTGAAGCATCAGGCTTCAGCGGCTGATTTGTCTTCACCTGCAGTGAAACATAGAATAATGAGTCAGGATCTTTGTGTTCAGCAGAAACAACAAATCAAACAACTTCAGCTAAAAGCAGATTTAAATGATGTTTGACAACACGACACCAGGGGGCGTAACGTCTTCACAGTTCACAAGAGAGTGAGTCCAGTTTTAAATAAATGTGTGTAATAATCAGGATTTGTCCTTAAAAAGCTTTGACATGTCCACTGGACTTTATTTTATTTGACCTATTAACAGCAGGATCCAGAGTCTCACAGGTGGAGACAGTGTGTCCCTGAGGACAGACGTGTACATGTTGCTGCTGTGTGAACCTGAGTGGACTCACATGTTCCTGCTGCTGGTGGCTACAGGTGTTTACCTGAGAAAGAACCTCACACATACATATACCACAGGTGTGAGTGACATCATCCTGACACCAGCCTGGTTCCACTGTGACACAGGTGAGACTGTGGGAGGTTCACCTCCATCAGCTGTTTGTGTGTGTGCTGACCTGTTTATTATTATTATTGTTGTTGTTGTTGTTGCACAGCAGTGCAGGTGGATGACATGTCTCTGCTCTCATGAGGTTTCACACAGTCTCACACAGACTGAACCAGAACCCGGTTTTATTGGACCCATCCTGCACTGTGTGACGTTCAGTGAACTTACACCGTTGTTGTTGTTGGACTGTCTAAAGGCGACTTCAGAGACGGACAGGGACAGAAAAGACACAGGGGAAGGTCCTCACAATGATTATAACACAGCTGTGTCCGTGTTTGCCTCTTTTGACCTTGGCTGTGAGGACATTTTGTCAGGTCTGAGGGTTTTGGGTAGAGGGACATTTCCCAGTTCCAAGACTAAGCTGAGGGACTATGAGGGTGTAAAAGTACTAAGGCATGTGTGTATTAATACGTACAGTCAGGCTTGGGTGGAGGTGGTGGTGGAGGTGGAGGAGGTGGTTTGGCGCAGGAGTAGGACACCTCCAGGTACCTGGTCTGCTCCTTACAGGGATATTCCCCAAACACCAGCTCAGTGACCGGGACCTGGCAGGACCTCCTGCTGCCACAGCTGGAGATGCAGAGAGAGGAAATCTGGTCAGACTCTGGTGGGAGGAGCCTCTGGTTCCGTTCTCCACCCGCTAAAGTCGGATTTTACAGCTAATATCCAGGAAACTTTCCTCATAACGTCCTGGAAGCGAGCTGCTGTTCAGGGCCGACGCCCTTTGGTACGAATTACAGGAGAAATGGAGAAAGTGTGAGTGTTAAAGTTCCTGCTCATTATATCTGAGTTTATAAGGAAAAAACTAGGAAATGATGTTCATCCCAAACTGTGACTGACTTTATGAAGAGAACCTGAACCAGACTGAGCCGGACTGCAGGCGTCCCAGCTGCCTGAAACCATGGCTGCCTCCTCACTTATCTGTTTAACATGAAAGGAAACTGAGCAGAGACTCTGCAGAGAAGGTGGAAGGACGTTTGACTGAACAGAATCAGACTGAAGGTGAGTTCTCTTACAGATCCTCCACCACCATCTCAGCCCAGGGGAAGGAGCAGAAGGTGTCGGGCCCGTCGTCCGGGTGGCGTTTCCCCTCCCCACACCGCGTGCCCACGCCGACCTTGTACAGGATGTGTTCCAGATTTATCTTAGTTCCAACATCTGGAGGAGAAGAGAGTGTTTAGAGTCAGAAGGGTGAGAATCACTCACGCTGAGTGACAGTGTGTTGTAAGGTGAATATTTCCTCCACAGGTTGAACTGATTATTTCAGAGTTCAGTTCAGAGTCAAAGGAGCAGTGTGACATCTGTGGAACGAGGTTAATTCAGCAAACCTCAGGCTGAGTTGTGATGTTATGATCAGGTTCAGCTGAAGCTGAATGTTTTCAGGGAGTTTTCCTGTGAGGACAGAAGGACGAGTGTGTCTCTGTTTCCTTACCACAGGACATTTCAGCTGTGTCATTGAGACAGGCGTAGATGATCTCCCCCTCTGTTAAAGCACACACAGGGTCAGGGTGCAAGGAACGACTTCATCATCATCATCATCATCATCATCACTGTTTACTGGTCAGTCAGCTGTATTGATAAAGCTCAGTGTCACGTCTAACTCACCAGCAGCTCGAGTGAAATACCAGGCAGCAGCCAGCACTGAAAACACAACACACAGTTTGTGTCGTTAAAACAATGAAAACATTTTTTACAGTTTCATAAACCAACAGAGAAACATTTCTGACATTTTCATGTCAAAATGAGATGTTTAAAAAAAAGCTAAGATAAAACGACTCCTGTTGTAGTTTCCTCATTAATGAAGCCTTAGTTTAATCTTTCCCTCCATGTAAACAACAAATAAACCTCCACAGGATCGTCTGGGTTCAGTTCAACTGTTTACTTTAAAAAACAGAACAATAACTGGAACAAACAATCTGAGAAAACAAACAGAAAGAAGAGAATGAGAGACAGAGGTGGCTCCGCTCTGAGCTGTCTGACACAGTATGAACTGTGGATACTCTCACCATTCAACACATGAACTTAAATTATTGTCCAAATATTAATGAACAAAAAGTACATTTAGGCTCCTGCACCTACATGAAAGTAACTTAAAGAAGAAAAATAAATAATAAAATAAAATGTACATGCTGGACCTTAAACATCAGACGTCCTGAGAGTCTGAGTGTAGCTGAAAGCTGCTGGAACAGTTCACGTTCAGCTCTCAGACACGGTTATGTGTTAAAAACACCATTCAACACACACACACACACACACACACACACACACAGGTAACATGTTCTTCATCAGTATCAGAGAATCTGTCGTAAAGTTTGATAAACCTTTAAACATCTGACTGATCAGTCTGTTTTTTCAGTCGTGAGTTCTCTGACATTTTTTAATTATTATACAACAACTGTCTTTGTCCAAGCTCAAACATCCAACAGATTCAAACCCCAGAGACAAAATAAATACCCCGGCCCAACAGCCCCTCATCTGCCTGATACTCACAGCCGAAGGCGAACAGCCTTAGTGGGACCATGTTGGCGTCTCTCTGCCTCCTCTTCTCTCGTCCACCTGCAGACACTCTGACAGTGAGAGCAGCATCTGGACGTCCAGGTATTTATGTGTCCGTCCTGACAGCAGACATGCAGACGCCTGTCCCCCCCCACCCACAGGCATGCAGGCCCTTCTGACCCAGATGTGATGAACATGTAAAACCCTGCGGAGCTGCAGGACAGAGATCTATAAATCCACAGGTTTCAGGACCTTTAACACTTTAAATCCCAGCTGCTCCTCGTTCTCCTCCACATTTCTCATTAAGAAGCTGAAAACTTCAAAGAAAAACATCTGGATCTGTTCAGCAGGAGGGAAGCTGTGCTGCTAACAGGCCCAGGGTTACAAACTCTGCATGTTTATAAGAACATATAGACTTAGTTATACCACAGAGACTTTAATCTTTGTGACAGTTTCCTTAAAGACACATTTTTTCCTGAAGCCCAGCTGCCTGAGACCTGAAGCTCTCACAGCAGCCACAGTCTAAACTCCCAGTATAAACATGCTGGGTGCTCTGGATCTACCAACACACCACAGACTTTGAAAATGTCCCAACATGCATCAGCAGCCTTTTGAAGAAGTCCAGGTGGTGGTCTCAGGCTCGTAAATACCACAGTCCACTGCAGCAGGAGGCCGACTTCATTACATCTCACACAGCTGAGACAGTTTTAAACGGACACGTCGAGTCCAGACCTGAAAACAGACCTGGGTTTTAACAAATGTCGCGTCCCTCACATGATGAAGATGACAGACACAGGAACATTCATACCATCACTACAGGACTTTGACATGAGAGGTGAGTCAGGAGGCGGCTCTGTGGACGCAGCCCGGCCCGCGCAGGCCGTGTGTCCCCGGCCTCACCTGACGTCCTCTGTGTCCCGGGTGTTTGTATCCAGTGAAAACAAACTGTGTCCAGGACTCATGAACATTTCACACAGAGATAAATCCAGAGAGATGATTAGATTTGACTGGAAGGAGCTGAGGAGCAGATCCAGTGTCACAGGTGTGGAAATAAAATATTTGCAGATCAGAGGATAAAATTCTTATAGTTTCTTTAACTGAAGATCCAGTTATCAGTAAAATCTGTGTCCTGAGAGTCAGTGAAAACAAATGGAATGACATATACTGACATTTAAGGTGAACTGAGTAAGATCCAGCAGTGGCTCTCTAACAGATTCACTGCCCGTCTGTTGTTTGATTACATTTTAAAACTGACCTGTGATTTATTTGTTTTGTATAATTAGAAATATATGGAAACATTATGTAATGATGTAAAACATTAACACACTGACACTTCAGTGTTTTTTCCCTGTTTAACTGCTTCACTGACAGAGAGACACAACCTGTGCACCGTCAGTCTGCTACGAACTGCAGCTGTTTGGAAGGTTTGATGACAGAAAACATTTCAGATGAGGAAGAGCATGAACCCAGATCAGACGTCTCAGCTTTAAATCCAGAGAAAACACAGTGTCACCAGCTTTATACACCTGATTACATCTTTATTTATCTAAATACATTTCACACAGTTTAAAATGTTTGGAGCTGAGTCCAGAAAACGTTTACACACAGAAACATGAAGCCTGATCTGTCTGTCTGGATGTTCACAGTTTTTAATCAAATCTGTCTCCTGTTGGTTTGATGTTTCATATTCTGAGAGAAAGGAGGTTTATGGGTAATGTCATTAATATTCCAGCTGCTCTCACTTGTCAAACGAATCGTTTCAGTCTCAGAACTGACTCAGACTCTCTCTGGAAAATCAGTATCACATGATCTGAACGTAATGAGCTTCTGTACAAACCAGTTTCTGTTTCCTGTTACTTTTATTTTCCTCCTGACTCATGTTGCAGCAAGAATTTCAGCAGGTGAGTGAATATATCTATCTATATCTATATACTATATACTTTCTATTCTCTGTACTTGCCACAGCTTTAATTTCTCCTGTCTGTTTCAGTGTAAATGATCTTTGTGTAAAACTGACTCTATGAATCAGGCCAGGACCCAAAAGCAATAACCCCCAAGACAAGCAAAAGGAGTAAACTAAAAATCTTTTAATAAACCAAAAATCACTGGAAGTGTCCAGGGCCAAGTAACAAAACTCAAACAACCAAAAATCATCCATGCAGGAAACAGATACTCAAAAATAAAAATACAAACGGTCTTACATGAAAACAGAGGAAACCAAGGTAAGTCCATGAGGTGGGGCACAGGAACGGGAACGAACAAGGGGAAGACACAGACTCAGGTACACACACATGGAAACAGATGAACCGACCCGGACACAGGGAAATAATGAGACTTAAATACACAAGGCAATGGGCAACAGGTGAAACCAGTTAGGGTGGGGCAGACAATGACAACTGGAGGGAAACAAGACAAAGACAGGAAGTAGAACAAGACAAGATACACAAGGGCCATGATTTCAAAATAAAACAGGAACAGTGAACAAAACTTAACAAGAGTCCGAGAGTCCACAAGAGTTCAAAACATAACCAAAAGGGTTCAGAGAACAGTCCCCTTAGGGGCTAGTCATGACACTTTGTGAGAGAGAAAAGGTTTAAAAGTGAGTGAATTATTTAAACTGATGCTCACAGACGTTACAGCTCAGATTAAATATAAACAGTATGAACTAATTACATCAGTAATAGTACAAAAAAGAAACTGTTGACTCAAAAATACCTTTCACATATTTTAAATTGCATCATTCACAGGACACACCCTGACAGGTTAGGTGACTTCTCTGAAACAGAGTTTCCTACTTTCTCTTTGGACCCCGGTGCAGCAGCAGTCTCTGTTATCGGTGAGTAAACTTCACTAAAACCGGTAAAAAGACGCAGTTGAAGTGAAATAATATTCTGTTTGTGTCGTGGACGTGTCCACAGAGTTAACTGTGTGACTGCAGGAGGACACAGGTTCAGGACATTAGATGAACCTGGATCGTCCTCGGTTGTGTGTCGTTCAGATGAGAAACGGACCGAGTCCCGGTTTGTCCCTCTAACGTAAACACTGGCTTTATAACAGAGAATTAACAGACAGTATTACTGTGGTATGTTTAAAGAATTATCAGAGATTATTCTGGATGAGTTTCTGTTTTTAAACCAGTTTGACATGTTTAACTTTACTATCAGGAAGTCAGCGCAGCCGCCATCTTTGGTTTTTACTTTCGTTTTCCTCCTGACATGTGACGCAGCAACAATTTCAGAGACTGAACTTTACAAACCGCAGATTAATAAAACTAAGTGAAAGTGCGTCTGTGTTTAAAGTGGATAATTGAAGTGCTCATTAAAGGACAAACCTCTGATCATCCTTCGATCTGCAGATCAGGGTCATAGGAGACAGTTTATTATCACAGTGAGTTTCTGAACTGATCCTGAAACAGTTTAACATGTTAGTGCTGGAACATGTAGTTTAATATGTTCTTGTTGTACATTGAAGACATTTGGGTTTGAGATCAAACTCACAACAACTGAACATTTGAAGTGTTTTTCTTTGCAGAGTCTTCAGCCCAGCAGTTTGTCTCCAGCTGGCAGAGACAAATCATGGCGTCCTCATCATCAGGTGAGTCCTGTCAGACTTTATCAGTCTGGATAACACACTGTCTTCACACTCTGTCCACATGTAACACTCATCATAAATGAACTGTGTCCTCTGTCCTGTTTGTGTGACGCATCACTTGGACAGTTTAAGCAGATTCAGCAGAAAAGCAGAGACACACAGGAAGTTCTTTAGATTGGATTAGAAAGGAGTCGAGCTGACGAGTGTGAAGCCTCCATGTCTGAGAGTTTGGAGCTTCTTTGCAGCAGCGTCCACATTTGAAGCTTTATTTACTGTCTTTAGAAGACAGAGAGGCGAGTGAGCGGGAGACAGGGAGAGACAATGGCTCTGACACCATTCCAGCCCAGATTTAAAGTCCTGGCAGGACAAGTTTTAGCTCAGTTCTCTCACTGAACAACAGAAAGTGGGGGTATAAGATATAAGAAGGGAAGAAAGAGAAACTGTAAAACTGGTCAGTTGTTAAGATATGTTATATTCATTTATTGTAAAAATTTGTTGAGACAGTTTACAAAGAAAAAAGGAAACTCAAGCTGCTGGTATTTTATTTTTCTAAATTTAATCACTTTATTATTTATTTTGCACAATTTTTCAAATGTTTTATTCATTTTTTCTATTTTATTTTCAAATGCAGCCTTAACCCAATGAGAGAAACTAATTAATTCATAATGTTTGACATTATGATGTTCCGGACCTTCACTTGAAAGATTTTTTTTTTACTGGACCTCTTAAAATTTTAGTTGAATACCCCTGGTTTAGGATGTTTAGGATGAACCAGTTAGATTAAAACAGCCTTGGACTCAGAACACATGACAAGTCCCACCTGGATTAGAACATCAGGCTCCTGTCATATCCACACCCTTCTAAGCTTACCCTATATTCCAGCCATAAAGGTTACAGGGAAAGCTAAGTAGTTGCTCTCTCAGTGTGGTTCCTCCACGCCTTTTAGGTTGGGGCAGCTTCTTCATCACATCCTTTATAGGAACATGTGCCACATCCTTTTCCTTGATGGCAAATGTGGGTCTTTCCCACTCTTTTGTGTTTCCTGGGATTCTTCTGAGAAATTGTGCAATTATTTCGTCATCCTCAACTTTCTCAATCATGCCAATGTAATGGACGCTCCTGGTTTCTGTTGCAAAGTTTACTATGACAAAGTCACCCACGGATAAATCTGTGTTTCCTGGATCACTTCTCTCATCCGCAGAGCTCTCTTTGTCAGGACCATCATCAAGTGGGACAGGGGCATCACTTTCCTCAGAGCTGCTAACTATGATCTTCTTTTTGGATGCTTTCTTTTTCGGCTTTCCATTTTCTTTGATAGTTTGCTGTTTACCTGCCAGTTTCTTTTGTCTTTCTTCATGGGCCTTTTCAATTGCCTGCTTCTCTGGAGTATCAGTCAGTACAACTGTCTTCACACGCTTTCGTTTGGTTTGTTTTCTGGGAGGGCATTTGGGAAGTGGTAAGATTACAGGAGGAGACACTTCCAGGTTGACTGGAATCACATGGCACATTGGAGTAAGCTGGGGAGGCACATCCACGTGTAGGAGATGAAAAAGATGGATTAGCATCAGTGAGTACAGTAGCTTTAGCGGGTGGGATATCCACAGGTAGATAATCAACAGAGTGTGGACCATCTGAAGTGGATGAACCATGTGGATCGTCTGCAGTGGCAGGCTCAGGGTTTGGCTGGTCTGACACCATGGATGGTGCAAATGCTTCATCAGGGAAAATATCTCGGTTATATGAGAAAATCCCAGTGGACCTAAATCCCGAAATGAGTGAGACATGTATCACTTTACCCCAGAGCATTTGTCTCACTTTACCCCTCAGCCACCTTTTTAGAAAAAAGCATTTCAGGCTAATCTTCAACTAGCATCAATCACAGAGTTTTATATGATGGTAGTTCATGAACATGGATGACATAAGTTGTTCTACCTGAATCAATTTGTTTTGACACAATTGGAAGAAATTTTACTTTTACATGCAAAAAACATATTTTTATCAAAAAAGCATGCTTACCAAATCACCATGAGGTTCTTTTCTTCATAGCCAGGGGAAAATTGGGAGGGGCTTGAAAACATCATGGTCACATGACCACAAATTTGTTCCATTGCCTAGATACAGGGGCTGTCTCACATTACCTGATTTCTCACAATACCTCACCTTTAACTGTGTTCAATCAGAATCAGCTTTATTGACCAAACATGTGAACACACACAAGGAGTTTGACTGTTTTTCATTTCTCTCAGTGAAGTCACACAGTAACACAACAGACACACAGCAGAACAAGAACAACTACTGAGTCCAACCCTCTGAGGTTCTGAGGTGTGTCCTCACACAGATGCAGGTATAATGGACTTGGTTCAGACAGAGCAGATAATACTTGTATCAGTGTGTGAAGGCTGTGAACATGTTAATGCAGGTTGTGGACACCAACAATCAGGGACAGCTGAAGTATGAAGTCATTACAGACAATATGTGAATGAATGAATGTCTACATTTTCTGTATCACTACAGGGCCACATCTGCAGCGTAGCAGCAGCTTTCAATGGCTTCCACCTACCTGTAAGTCAAAGTGACCTGAGTCATAAATGTTCTCATCTATATCAACATGTAGAATTGCAGTGTTTTGTAGGTGGTAGGTACAAACTCACATTTTATTTCAGTCAAATATTTCAGCTCACTGCTGAATTTACAAGTTTCAGCTTGATAATGGATCAAAGATTCTCTTCAGTCCACCTTAAATGGTGCATTTCATTACATGTAAACTCAATGTGATTTACACTGAAAACAGAAAGTTAACATACAGAAATAAACAAGAACATCAGTAACACTGGAAACAGAAATATAAAAATATAATCATGGGTCAAATGTAGAAACTGAATCATTGAAACATTCAGCCAACGAACATCAAACACAATCAAATAGAAATCCCTGTTACACAACTGCACATGGAACAAACTGCATAAGACACACACACACACACACACACACACACACACCCTCCCCAGACCTGGATCTGATTGTGGGTGCAGCTGGAGGACCTCCACCTGATGACCTGATGTACTGAGGAGACAAACCATGAAGTGCTTTGTGCTGCATGTTGAATGAGCTGCAGTCGTCCTGCTGAGTGTTTGGATGATCCTGTAAATGGAGCGTCACAGTATCTGACCTGCTGGAGATGAATGAATGAAGCAGTTTCTCAGAGTCACTTTGAGACATGAATACATGAAGTTTGGATCATTTTAAACTCTGGTGATTTTGGTGATGTGATTTTCACTCTGAGATCAGAATCCAAAATAATGCAGAGGTTTGTGATGGACACACTGAGTCTCAGACAGATCTGTCCTGTGTGAAGACATTTCCTGTCTCTGACCTTTAGGATCAACCATGAGTTTCTCAGTCTGGTCTCTGTTCAGCTGTAAAAGGTTTCCACACATTCATGTCATCAATACACTTTATTAGTTTGTTATCAGAGCTGAGATCATCAGAGGAAAGTCAAAGTTGTGTGTCATCAGCATATGAATATAGGTCCAGTCCAGTGTTGGTTCATCTTTGTGACTCTGTGTTTTTCTTTCCAGTGTCTGAGCTGAGGGTTGTTCTGCTGGGGAACAGCTGGTCTGAGAGGAGCTCAGTGGGGAACTTCATACTGGGAGAGACTGTGTTTGACACTGAGGGACAACCAGACCTTCAGACAGCCAGAGGACAGTGGAAGGACAAAGAAATAGTTCTCATCAACAGCCCAGATCTGCTGCTTCCTGACGTCTCTGAAGACAGACTGAGACAATATGTAGAGGACTGTGTGAGAGTCTCTGATCCTGGACCTCATGTGTTCCTGCTGGTTCTACAGCCTGAAGACTTCACTGAGGACCACAGACTGAGGCTCTGCAGAGTCCTTCAGCTCTTCAGTGATCGATCATTTGATCGTTCACTGGTTCTGATATCAGCACCCAGAGAGGAGAGTCCAGGCTCCATGGAACAGTTCAGGCAGCATCCACCCTTAAAACACATGATCAGATTATGTAGATACAGATGGTTGTGGCAGAAGCATCTGGAACATCCAGAGCTGTTAACACGGTTGGGTCAGATTGTGCAGGAGAACAACACAGAGCATCTGAGCTGTGACGTATTTGATGATGAGGATTCAGGTTTAACCATGAAACCAAAGTCTGGACACATCGAACCTCTGAACCTGGTTCTGTGTGGGAGGAGAGGAGCAGGGAAGACTTCAGCAGCCAAGGCCATTTTAGGTCAGACAGAGCTTCGTTCAGTCTCCAACTCATCAGAGTGTGTTAGACATCAGGGAGAGGTGAGTGGACGTCGGGTTTCCCTGGTGGAGCTTCCTGCCTTGTTTGGAAAACCTCCGGAGACAGTGATGGAGGAATCACTCAGGTGTGTCTCCCTCTGTGACCCTGAGGGCATCCATGCCTTCATCCTGGTCCTACCTGTGGATCCCCTCACTGATGAAGACAAGGGAGAGTTAGAGACCATCCAGACCACATTCAGCTCTCCAGTCTATGACTTCACCATCATTCTGTTCACTGTGGAGTCAGATCCTACTGATCCAGCTGTTGTTGACTTTCTGAATAAAACTCAGTCGATCCAGGAGCTCCGTCAGAGCTGTGGAGGAAGATCTGTTGTTCTCAACATCAGGGACAAGCAGCAGGTCCCTGAGCTGTTGGACGCTGTGGAACAGATGAGACACAATGAGGACAAACAGTGCTGCTACACAACTCAAACATTTGCTCGTGTCCAAATAGAAAAGACCAAAGAACAAGAGACAAAGATCAGACAACAAGAGACAAAGATCAGAATTCAACAGGCTGAGCTTAAAGAGCTGAAAAACAAGGGCAGCTGTAAGTACATGTTCAGTGGTCTTTATTCCTGTAATGTTGATTTCTGTAACAACTGTAGTAAATTTATTTCCATTGATGTTTCAGGTGATGAAGAGACACAGAGTCCAGAGTGTCTCAGGATTGTTCTGATAGGGAAGACTGGCTGTGGAAAGAGTTCTTCAGGAAACTCTATTCTGGGAAGAAAGGAGTTTAAAGCCAAATCAAGTCAAATATCAGTCACTAAGTTGTGTCAGAAAGCAGTGGGGGAGGTGGACGGTCGTCCTGTGGCTGTGGTCGACACTCCTGGTCTGTTTGACTCAACCTTGTCCAATGAAGAGGTTCAGGAGGAGCTGGTGAAATGCATCAGTCTTCTGGCTCCAGGACCACATGTCTTCCTGTTGGTGTTACAGATCGGCAGATTCACTCCAGAGGAGAAGGAGACGTTAAATTTAATCAAGAAAGGTTTTGGGAAGAATTCTGAGAAGTTCACCATCATTCTCTTAACTAGAGGAGACACACTGGAACGTGACGAACTGTCCATTGAAGAATACATTGAAGAGGAAAGTGATGGTTCCTTTAAGAAGCTGATCTCTGACTGTGGAGGACGATACCATGTGTTTAATAACCGTGATAAACAAAACCGTACACAAGTCAGTGAACTGATAAAGAAGATCAACACCATGGTGAAGGAAAATGGAGGCAGCTGTTACACCAATGAGATGCTGCAAGAGGCTGAGGCAGCGATACAGAAAGAAGTGAAGAGGATCCTGAAGGAGAAGGAAGAAGAGATGGAGAGACAGAGGGAGGAACTGGAGAGAAACCATGAGGAAGAGATGCAGGAGATGAAAAGAAGAATGGAAGAACAGAGAGCAGAAACTGAAAAGGAGAGAAAACAGAGAGACAAAGAACTCAAGGAAAAGGAGGAAAACATAAAGAAGGAGCGTGAACAAAGACAGAAAGAACAGGAAGAGAGAGAAGAAGAAGATAGGAAGAGGAAACAACAAGAACATAATCAGCGTCAGGAGTGGAAAGAAAAATATGCAGCTTTGGAGAAAAAAATCCGATTAGAATCAGAGGAAAAAGAAACGATTGATAAACAGCTGGAGCAGAGTAAAGAAGAGATGAGAAAACAACAAGAGGCCTGGGAGAAGAAACAGAAAGAGTGGTGGGACAAACGATCTGAAGAAGATAAACAAAGACGACAGGAGGAACAAAGAAAACTGAAAAAACTCCAAAAAGAATATGAACAGGAAAGAAAAAAATCTGAAAACCAACGAAGAGAAGAAGATCGAATCAGACGAGAACAAGAGGAGAAGGAGAGAAAAGAATTAGAGGAAAAGTATAAGAACACACTGGAGGAAACGAAGAAGAAATACGAAGAGGAGGCAAGAAAACAAGCTGAAGAATTCAATGATTTCAGAGAGAAATACATGAAAGACTTTGAAAGTCTGATGGAAAAACATGACGAGGAACTGAAGACTCTGAGGGAACAGCATGAGAAAGACAAGCAACAGACAGAAGAGAAACACCGCAAAGAGTATAATCTGTTACAAGGTCTCTCCAGTCACAAAGAAAAACAACTGGAAGAAGAAATAAGTAAGAAAGAAAAACGACTGGAAGAAGAAATAAGTAAGAAAGAAAAACGACTGGTAGAAATGGAGGAGCTGAAGAAAAAGCAACAAGAAGAAATAAACAACCTGAAGGAGCAACACGAATCGGCATGCACCATCTGCTGATGATGCTTCCACTGCAGCAGCTCTCTGTATTATTCATGATGATGGTACAACATCAGTTACTCAGCATCAGTTAATCAGCATCAGCTTTCAGCAGATCTTTCTGCTGCTGCTGTTTAATGACGTGTGACAACAGAACAAACTGGACATTTATCCTCTGTAAACCACAGCACACACACTGTTTCCTGGCAGACATGTGGAGATGCAGTCAGCTCTCAGCTCAGGATCAAAGAGCAGTCAGTCTCTGTCAGCATGTCCTCACACACATCAGGTGTCTCACACTGTCCACTTCAGGTGTCCACAGAGCCCAGTTTAACCATCTCTGCACCTCCTCATCTTCCACGTGTGGAACATGAAGCTGGTCGACACCATCTAACAGCTCAGCACCAACCTTTGACCCTTCAGGGCTCATGGGTGACATCTAATGGTTCTGTTGGGAATTTAACCTACACACACAGCTTTGTACTTAAAGAGGTGTGAGCTGCTGAATGCTGCACTGGAGCTTACAATGGAAGAGGACGTCACAGGACTTTAACCAGTTATGTGACTGATTTAATGATTAATGTTCATCCAGTGTTTTGTAGACAGTGTGTGTGAGGACAGAGCTGAATACGATGTCTCTAACTGACCTGCAGGACAAATCCTGATGACGTGATTAGGTCAGGAAAGTGGACAACAAAGAACCAGAGACACAGGAAGGAGACAGAGTTTTTGACTGGATCACCACAGACAGCCTGAGAAAACATGATGCTAAATATGAGACAAATGGAAAATAGATGGAAACGGTTCACTGGGTTCAACAAGCCTGAGAACAGATAAATAAACAGAGATGTAGATACGTTCGAGCTGATATGCAGCAGTTAAATTTTCTTTTACATTTTTAACATCTGTTCAACTTTCACAGCTTTAGAATATGAATTTCCACTGAACCAACCATAACATGGAGCTTTAAACAGTTTATTATCAATCACTGCTGTTAGATTTAGTTACATTTATTATCATTATCTTCATTTAACTTCACTTAGTCTGAAACAAGTGCAGTTTTTCATCATGTTAACATGTTAACATAACTTTCTGATCATCAGCTCTTTCAGTGTGATGTGAGTTTACTTGTTGACTCGTGATTTTTTTAGTATTTTATCTGTTTAAACTGTCAGTCAGTCCTAACAATCATTACAGTCCTCATTTGCATAAAGTCTTGATGAATGACAAGTTTTACTAATTTATATCTTTTTTTTTAATTAAAAGGAACCAAAAATAAATAAATACAATCAGATTTTCTTTTATGTATTGTAGATACTATGATACATTAAAAAATGCCATATATGTAACAGTTTGCTGTTCCCAGCTCACAGAGGGGGAGATATGAGCTACACCTGGTCAGGTCACCTGTCTATAACAAGGCTGACACATTCAACCATCCACCCTTCAGTTAACCTGCATGTATTTGGAGTGTAGGAGCAAAGTGAAGCACATAGAGCAACATGCTAACAGAAAAACACAAATGCATAAACATCTCTCCAGGATGTCATGTGACTACAGATGAAAATTAGCTGGTAGCTATGCACTGTCCCTGGTAAACATACATACATACATACATACATACAGGAGGACAATAAGAGCAAACAATAAATCTAACAGGTACAAACACCACACAGGCTTAATACAAAGTGTGAGCACTCCACCATAATGTGCAGTTGATCTTTTCTGTTGTGCTGACTGTCCATTGTAAGGTTTTACAGTCAGGGACTGCAGTTCCCACATCAGACAGTGATGCAGGTGGTCAGGATGCTCTCGGTGGAGCCTCTGTGCTGAGGACAGGTGGAGGGAGCTTCACCTTCTTCAGTCCACACAGAAAAGAGATGTTGCTGTGCTTTGTTGACAAAATTAGCCAGAAATCTCCTGTTATTTGCTGCCATTCACACAGACAGAAATATCAATGAATGTGAGTATAAATCTGACTCTTTGCCAAATAATTTTCCCTGTGTGAAAACATTTCAGATAATTTCTCATTAATCTAATACAGCCCAGATTGAACAGAATATAAAGTCCATGTAAATATTCTCAGGAATACAAAGTGATACTGAGGCTCAGTGTGAACCAGACTGGTACGGCAGTATGGTATTACAGTATGGTACGGCAGCCGCATCATGGTTGACAGGGAGAGGCTTGCCCCCTCCCCTCCCTGATTGACATTTACACCTCCAGCTGCCTCAGCAGAGCAAAAGATGGTGGCGTTCTGCTCAGCAGCGGCTGTACTGGCTTGCGATAGTGATCCTGTTTTTTCTGCTTTTTCTACGTATTTTCAGTGTAACCTTCAGTGTGCGACTAACAGATTAATGTATGAATGTAAGTCATTACTAGAATTACAACTGTACAGTAAATATGGTATAGTAGATGCCGCGGCAATGGAGCATCTGCAAAACCACGGACTGCTATGTCGGGACGCCCCAGCGGCCTACGAAGCAGCGGGACCAACCACACACATCGGCCACTGCTGGAGGGGACACAAGCGGTGCTACAGGAAGCAGAAGCGTGGCTGCCGAGGGGGGCTAACAGCCCAGCTAAAGGCTAACCCGTGCAGGACCCTGCTACAGTCCATCCTGTTCGCCAACGTATGCTCCCTCGAAACAAAACTGGACTACTTACAACTGGACCTCACAACAAGAAGGGAGGTGAGAGACTGCAGCGCCATTATTCTGACGGAGACGTGGTTACAACCATTCATTCCAGATGCAGCCGTTAGCATGGAGGGGCTAACTGTTTTCCGGTTGGACAGAAACCGTGAGCTGACTGGCAAATCCCGCGGTGGTGGTGTGTGCATCTACACCAACAACAGATGGTGCAACAATGGTACTGCTATATCCACTCACTGCTCTCAGGATGTAGAGTTTCTGACTGTGAAATGCTGACCGTTTTACCTGCCCCGGGAATTTAGCAATGTCTACCTCACAGCTGAGGTGTGTGTTAAAACCAAAACTGCGGTTATTTTGTTTGGTCCCAAACACCTCAGAAACAGTTTATCTAATCATATAGTTACTCTGAATGGCATTAATTTAGCCTCCATTACGACTGTGAGGAACCTTGGAGTTATTCTTGATCAGGATTTGTCCTTTAACTCACATATAAAACAAGTCTCTAGGACCACCTTCTTTCACCTGCGCAATATCAGTAAGATTAGGAACATTCTGTCGCAGAGTGATGCTGAAAAATTAGTCCATGCTTTTGTTACTTCTAGGCTGGACTACTGTAATTCCCTATTATCAGGATGTCCAATTAACTCTCTAAAAAGCATCCAGCTGATCCAAAATGCTGCAGCGAGAGTACTGACTGGAATTAGCAAGAGAGATCACATTACTCCTGTACTAGCTTCTCTTCATTGGCTTCCTGTAAAATCCAGAATTGATTTTAAAATCCTTCTCCTTACATATAAGGCCCTCAATGGCCAGGCTCCTTCATATCTCAAAGAGCTGATAGTACCATATCATCCTAACAGATTGCTCCGTTCCCAGAATGCAGGTTTGCTTATGGTTCCCAAAATCTCTAAAAGTAGAATGGGAGGCCGAGCCTTTAGCTATCAGGCCCCTCTCCTATGGAACCAACTGCCAGTTTGGGTTCGGGAAGCAGACACCCTCTCTAATTTTAAAATGAAGCTTAAAACCTTCTTGTTTGACAAAGCTTATAATTAGTTGTAGTTACAGTCCTAGTTATTTATTAAACTTATAGTTAGTCACAATTATCTCTATAGACACTGTTACAGTTAAGGATATAGCCCTTAGTAGGACTGACTCAGGCAACTGAATCATCCCCTAGTTATGCTGCTATAGGCCTAGGCTGCTGGGGGACATCCCATGATTTACTGCGCACTTCTTCTTCTTTCTCTTTCTCTCCTCAGACCCACTCTCAAATTTATTAGCCTTTATTACATGTCATTAACTCTGTGTCCTCTCTGTCCCGTAGTCCTGTGCTTGTTTCTCTCTGGTCTCTCTTTCTCTGTACCTTTCTGCAGGTACCTCTGGCTCCAGAGCTGCATGTCCTATGGTCCTGGCTCCACCCACCTGCTGCTGTTTATTGTTCACAATGATCTATTTCTAACATGTTTAATGTTCCATTCTGCTACAGATAAATATTGGATTAATATTCTTTGCAGGCTGTAATGTAAATAATTACCAGTCATGACAGCTTTTTGCCTCTGTGCTCTGTTTCCTATCATAACTGTAATCTGCTGAGCACACATTATCAAATAACTGTTCACTAACTGTAATGTAAATGCTGATCCTCTAACATTGTCCATTGTCTGTATTATACTGCATGTCTTTCTCCCCCTCTCCTCCATTCCTAGCTGTCCTATCTTCCTCCTTTTCCTCCTTTCACCCAGCCCGGCCATCGGCAGGAGGGTCCCCCATCTGAGCCAGGTTCTGCTCAAGGTTTCTTCCTGTTAAAAGGGAGTTTTCCTTGCCACTGTCGCCTTAAGTGCTTGCTCTGGGGTCAGGCTCTGGGTCTCTGTAAAGCACTTTGAGACAATTTTGATTGTGGAAGGCGCTATATAAATAAAATTGAAATTAATTGAATTGAATTGTTATGTTGAGAGCAATGCTTTTAAATTTGGAGACTTGACGGCTCTCAGAACAGCCAGAGCCAACCTCAGCTGGGCCATCAGGGCAGCAAAGTGCGCACATGGACAGAAAATCCACGGCTCCACCAACACCAGGAACATGTGGAAGGGTATCCAGGCCATCACAAATTACAGAGCAGCCCAGGTGCCCTGTAAGGATGACACTGACTTCTTCAATGAACTGAACAAACACTTCAGCAGGTTAGAGGCACTAAACACGATACCAGCACAGAAAGCAGTGCCTCACCCAGATGAACAGGCACTGAAGCTTGAAGCAGTCCGCAGGTTCTTAAAGAACATCAACACCCAGAAGGCAGCAGGACCAGACAATATACCTGGTCGGCTGCTCAAGAAGTGTGCAGACCAGCTAACCCTGGTTCTGACAGACATCTTGAACTTGTCAAGCTTCAAGACAGCCACAATTGTGCCAGTACCAAAAAACCTGCAGTTTCCTGTTTAAATGACTACCGCCCTGTTGCACTCATCCCCATCATGAGGAAGTGCTTCGAGAGGCTCATCAGGCAGCACATGGTCACCAAACTCCCTCCCAATTTTGACCCGTCAGTTTGCTTACCGCCCTAACCGCTCAACAGAGGACGCCATCTCCTCTGTTCTCCACCTGAGCTATCAACATCTGGAGGAGAAAAACACCCAGGTGAGAATGCTGTTTGTGGACTTCAGCTCAGCATTCAACACAATCATCCCCCAGAACATGGTGAGCAAACTGACGACACTTGGATTCAACACCACCCTGTGCAACTGGCTGCTTGACTTCCTCACCAACCGCCCCCAGTCTGTCCGTGTGGGAAAGAACACTTCCTTGGTCATCAGGCTGAGCACTGGCTCCATTCAGGGCTGCGTCCTGAGCCCTTTGCTCTTCCCTCTGATGACCCATGACTGCGTCTCCAGATCCACTACCAACCACATCATCAAGTATGCGGATGATACAACGGTAGTGGGCCTCATCCAAAACAATGATGACAGAACGTACAGACAGGAGGTGGAGCAGCTGGTGGACTGGTGCAGAAGTAACAGTCTAATCCTCAACGTTGATAAAACGAAGGAGATGATTGTGGACTTCTGGAAGAACTAGCCATGCCACTCCCCACTGCAAATTGACAACACAGCTGTGGAGGTGGTGGGAAGCACCAAGTTCCTGGGGGTACCTAACAAATAAACTAACCTGGTCTGACAACACCATGTCTCTGGTGAAACGAGCACAGCAGCGTTTACACTTCCTCCGCAGGATGAGAAGATCACACCGCCCCCCTCCCATCCTCACCACCTTCTACAGAAGTACCATAGAGAGTGTACTCACAAACTGTATCTCTGTGTGGTGCGGCAGCTGCACAGCTGCAGACTGGACCACCAGAGACAGCTCACACCCACATCACAGACTGTTCTCCCCTCTGGTCTCTGGAAAGAGGTACTGTCGAGGAGGGTAAGGGCCTTCTTGGATGTGCTGGAATAGAGCCGGCCAAACATTATGATGTTGTGACTCCGGCAAAAGAATCACGGAGGCAGTATCTCAATGTCAGGAACTTTACTTATAGTAGGCAGAATAACAGGGTATGGGTAGTGATGGCTGATCGAGGCTTTGTTGAAGCTTTGAAACCTGATTTAAAAAAAAAAAAAAATTCATTACCCGAGGCTTCAATGACACCGTACTCGAGTAGGACATCTAGTGGTCAATAAAATGTAGTGCAATCAAGATGTGTCATTTATTGGTTCATGAATTGTTTGGGATTTGATTCGCCATGCACATTCTTGTTTGACTACACTACATGTTTGTATGGTTTCAAGCTGACACAATGAAATCATCATCATCATTATCATTTTCGTCCGCTTATCCGGGGCCGGGTCGCGGGGGCAGCAGCCTAAGCAGGGATGCCCAGACTTCCCTCTCCCCAGACACTTCTTCCAGCTGTTCCGGGCGAACCCCGAGGTGTTCCCAGGCCAGCCGAGAGACATAGTCCCTCCAGCGTGTCCTAGGTCTTCCCCGGGGCCTCCTCCCGGTGGGACATGCCCGGAACACCTCCCTAGGGAGGCATCCAGGGGGCATCCTTAATAGATGCCCGAGCCACCTCAACTGGCCCTTCTCGATGTGGAGGAGCAGCGGCTGTACTCCAAGCCCCTCCCGGATGACTGAGCTCCTCACCCTATCTCTAAGGGAGCGCCCAGCCACCCTGCGGAGGAAGCTCATTTCCACCGCTTGATCTTGTCCTTTCGGTCATGACCCAGAGTAGGAACTCTCACCTATGGAATACAAATATTAAATATATATATTAAATACATAGGCTATAGTATTTGACACGTCTGATTGTTGTAGGAAACAGCGATATACTTGGCCTGATATTTTGTGTTATGAATCGTAAGCTATCCTAAAACAAGTCTAAATAATCCATTGCTTAAAAGATGTTGAATACTGGGTGTTCAGTCCCCAGATGGTAAATGTGATCTCATTCCAAATGTCTAACTCATGAGCGAAATAACACGCAGCTCTGACGGGAATCGAACCCACGCTACATTGCTGCAAGACAACTAAACCAATGACAGGGTTTCGATAACGAATGAAGCAGTGAAGTGGTTCATACGTCATAAATCACATGATTTTTCCTAACCAAAACACACACATCTGACTCCAAGTTTGACTATCATGTAGCCAGATACATAGTACTTTTCTGTTTGACTGCACCAGATGATAACGTGGCTTCAAGTGGATAATTCATAATAATAATAATAATGATAATAATAATAATAATAATAATAATAGAAGACCATGTTTGTTATTTTGCTTGGCTGATTGTAACCCTACATAATCTTTACTTATATTTTGTGTTGTGAAACATTGAAATAGTTCTGGTACATTCATGAGATGTAATTTTCACATGGTACTGGTGCAAATACAGATTATATCATGGTATGTTTTGGGCATTGTTGGTAAAGAAGTTTATGTGTATGTGGGTAAAGAGGGTGTGTTTGAAACAGGGCAGTTTGCTCAAAGAACAGGGCAGTGGGTGTACTTGTGTAACTGTTTATGAGTTTTTATTAAGAAATAACAGTTTTTGGACTTAATCAATTTCTTCTTTTACAAACTATTTCCCCAGCCTTGGAAAAAATCCGTAGGACTATATATCTATAAACCTATCTATATAACTCTCTATCTCTATCTAATTTATATAGTATATATCTATTGCTCTATATACACTGATTCTCCAAAAATACGTTATCAACACTACTACTACTAACACCTAACAACCGCAACAAACCGACCTACTCTGCAAAGAAAAATTCAAATGACCGCCACTATACAGAGCTATTCTATCTCTGAACACACTCGATCCTGCCAGGTGATTCGATACAACTGCCTCATGAGCTACCGCGCATGTGTTGGAGCCTCGAGTGTTAGAGGACCATCACTAGGTATGGGTTCATAGGTGTGTATGTGTGTGGTCTCTGCCATAGAAATAAAGAATAACCATTACAAATATCATAACAAAAAATATACATGCAATAAATCTGTAGGCTAAATAAGCTGGCATGTATCTATATGAAGAAAATGATCTTACAAAACAATAAACAGACCAAATATACAATGGTTAGAATAAATACAGAAAGAAAGCATAAATGAAATAAAATTACAAACTTACATCATCAGTGACGCACACAACCTCCCCTGAAGGGTGAAACAGAACAGTTCACAGACTATCATGAAATCCACTGCAAAAGAGAGGCACAGTTGCTAATTACCGAGCCTGGGTTTCTTAAAGGGCCAGCATCCCCCTTAACAACTAAAATCACAGTGGAGAATAAACACAATGCAATAACATAACAGAGGGCTTTCCTACAGGTACCGCAGTATCAGAAGCAGAACAACTAGGTTCCACAACTCCTTCATTCCACAGGCTATCAGACTCCTGAATGCCCTGTAGCTTTCCAACAGGACACTGACCTATTGTTATGAGAGTCTATTAATCAGGCCTGGACCCAAAAGCAGACAGGTGAGGAGTGAAGGGATTTAACCAGTTTATTTTTAGTTCTTAAAACAAAAGTGAAACAAAGAGAAAAGGCAGAACGGTGGAGGGATTCCTGGGCGGCGAGGCAGAGACGGCAGGAGCAGCGATGAATGAGAGTGTAGGAATCAAACCAGAGGAAACTGCGGGAGGAGAGAGCACGCTGGTCAGAGGGGGTCCGGAGAGCAGAGTTCAATAAAGGTAAGTATATATATCCACAAAATGTTCTTGAGAAGAAAAGCACAGTCTAGTCACCACGGTTGACGACGGAACAGCTGGCGAGTAAGGACAGGAACCCTGAGCCTCTTATACTTGGAGAGGCGACTGATTGCGCCCCAATTACACACAGGTGAGTGCAATCAGCCTGAGCAGGAGGAAGAAGTGGGGAGGAGCCGCCCAGGAATCCACAACCTGAAAGACACGCCCACACCAAAGACACACACACCCACACATGCACACAGAGAGACAAGAAAGGAAAACAAAAGCAACAAAACAAAGGCAGCAGAGCTGCCTCGTGACACCTATACTTTTTACTTGTGCAATTATTACTATAATAATCACTAATATATATATTTATATAGTATTCTGTACATTCTGTATATACTGTATACAATGTATACCACAACCGTAGCTATTTTTACACTTTTATACAAAAAAAACAATAAAAACAATAATTACATTATTATTAATATTAATGGCTGTATGTATATATACATATACATTTAAAAAAAAAGTGTATATTTGGAAAGACAGATATATATCTGTGTATATATATAATTATATATGTGTATACAGAGGTGTAGCAAGTGTTTCAGAAGTGTGGGGGATGGATGCCAATGAAGCTTGCTTCATATATGTTTTCATATGTTTTGACCAAACAATAAAAACGATGAATACAATGACTGAAGGGTATACAATACTCTTTTAAAAGAGTGATACTAGAAAAGTACAAAAACACACTCAGTATAAAATAAAAAAAAAAAAATCACATCTACACACATCTACAAAAAGGACACTCATTCACAGTACCAGGAAAAAGGTGTTGGTGCCGGTGTGAGCTATGAACTTAGCTAGTTCCCGCCTCCTCCTCAGGACGAGCCGATCGATAAATCTAACAGCAAGAGAGGCGGGACTTAAGGCAGAACAACCAATCATCAGCCGGTCACACTCAAAGGTGGTGTCTGAAGCCGTTTGAAGCAAGAACAGGAGAGGGAGTGGAGAGGAGGCAGCGGCAGCGAGCGTGAACAGAGCGGCCAGAGAAACAGAGCGAAAGTTGTGAGGCGTTTTACCAAAACTGCGGAAAATCTGCAGAAAAAAAAAACTTGGACCCTCTCGCCGGGAAAGGTGTCACATCCCCCACGGGTGCGACGCCCCTGTGTGTATATTCTTACCATCCTCAACCTCCAGTCTCACTGTTAGAAAGCCCATTTACAAATAGTTGTATTCGTACTGTTAGTGGTTGGCGTGAATGTGATTTCCTAACTGTCCGTGAACGCACCTCGAATGCGGCTGTACGGCGAACTTACAGACTCTAGTTTTTCTTCCTTTGCCTGAGCGGCCGTAATAGCGGTGTCGCCTGTTAAAGTTAAATGTGTACCCTGAAGTGTTAGTGCGTACATGCCTAAAAGTAGTGATGGCTGATCGAGGCTTTGTTGAAGCTTCGACACCTGATTCAAAAAAATGGTTCATTACCCGAGGCTTCAATGACACAGTACTCGACTAGGACATCTAGTGGTCAATAAAGTGAAGTGCAATGAAGATGTGTCATTTATTGGTTCATTGTTTGGGATTTGATCCGCCATGCACGTTCTTGTTCGACTACACTACATGTTTGTATGGTTTCAAGCTGACACAATAAAATACAAATATTAAATATATATATTAAATACATAGGCTATAGTATTTGACACGTCTGATTGTTGTTGGAAGCAGCGATATACTTGGCCTGATATTTTGTGTTATGAATCGTGAGCTATCCTAAAACAAGTCTAAATAGTCCATAGCTTAAAAGATGTTGAATACTGGGTGTTCAGTCCCCAGATGGTAAATGTGATCTCATTCCAAATGTCTAACTCATGAGCGAAATAACACGCAGCTCTGACGGGAATCGAACCCACGCTACATTGCTGCAAGACAACTAAACCAATGACAGGGTTTTGATACCGAATGAAGCAGTGAAGTGGTTCATATGTCATAAATCACGTGATTTTTCCTAACCAAAACACACGTCTGACTCCAAGTCTGTCATGGAGCTAGATAAATAGCGCTTTTCTGTTTGACTGCACCAGATGATAAGGTGGATTATTTATATTCATATTCATAATAGTAATAATAATAATAATAATAATAATAATAGAAGACCATGATTGTCTTGACCATGATACATAATCTTCATTTATATATTGTGTTGTAAAACATTGAAATAGTTCAGGTACATTCATGAGATGTGCTCAACAAATACAAAATGTAATTTTCACATGGTACTGGTGCAAATACAGATTATATCATGGTATATTATGGGCATCGTTGGTAGAGAGGTTTATGTGTATGTGGGTAAAGAGGGTGTGCTTGAAACAGGGCAGTTTGCTCAAAGAACAGGGCAGTGGGTGTACTTGTGTAACTGTTTATGAGTTTTTATTAAGAAATAACAGTTTTTCTACAGTTTTTGGGCTCAAACGGTTTCTTCTTTTACAAACTATTTCCCCAGCCTCGGAAAAAACCCATAGGACTATATATCTATAAACCTATCTATATAACTCTATATATATCTAATTTGATAATTTGATAATTATTTTATAATTCATTTTATAAATCTATTGCTCTATCTACACTGATTCTCCAAAAATACGTTATCAACACTGTTACTACTAACACCTAACAACCGCAACAAACCAATCTACTCTGCAAAGAAAAATTCAAATGACCGCCACTATATAGATATACGATCCCTGAACACGGGTGGTGCAGTGGTGCAGTGGAGTGGTGCAGTGGTTAGCCTCGCAGCAAGAGGGTTCCAGGTTCGAACCCCGGTCTGGACCCTTCTGTGTGGAGTTTGCATGTTCTCCCTGTGCCTGCGTGGGTTCTCTCCGGGTACTCCGGCTTCCTCCCACAATACCAAAAACATGCATGGGATAGGTGAATTGGCTACTCTAAATTGCCCTTAGGTGTGAATGTGTGCGTGTGTGGTTGTCTGTCTTTCTGTCAGCCCTGCGATTGACTGGCGACCAGTCCAGGGTGTACCCCCATAAGCAGCTGGGATAGGCTCCAGTTCCCCCGTGACCCTGATAGAGGATTAAGCGGTAGAAAATGAAATGAAATCCCTGAACACACTCGATCCCGCCGTGATTCACATAACAAACCGAACCAATCAGGCGATTCGAAGCACTCAACTGCTTCGAACGTCACTACTCACGTGATCAAACCACACCTCGGCACAGTGGTTCGATACAAATGCTACGTTCCGTTTGTGTTTACAGTCCGTTCATATGCTTTTGTTTACATCAGTTAGAAATACTGAACTTCACTGCATATTATACTTACCGTTTATTATGTATTGTCGTTCCAGACCACACTCAACACTGAAACACACGTTTAACACACACACATTCAAACACTCGCTCCCTCCCTCACTTACTCGCTCTTTCGCACTTACACTCATTCATTCATTCACACATACCCACGCATTAAAGAAGTACGGAATAAATCAATCAACTCAGCTGGACGTCTGACGTGTTCTTTAATCGGGACACCTCTGTACTTTGACCACTCTAAGAAAAGAACATTCCTGGAGCCTATCTCCACTTCAGTACTGTTAGTATTTGTACGTTAATGTAATTTCCTAACTGTCCATGAACGCACCTCGATTGCGGATGTACGGCGAACTTAGAGACACTAGCTCTTTTTCCTTTGCCTGAGCGGCCGTTATAGTCAGCGGTGTCGCTTGTTAACTTCAGATGTGTACCCTGAATTGTTTAGTGCAGACATGTCCAAAGTCCGGCCCGGGGGCCAAATGCGGCCCGTGGTCAATTTTCATCCGGCCCGCAGCTTCCGTCATAAAATCAATAACGCCTGGCCCGCGTGTAGAATTACGTAATACATTGGGCAGCAGCGCTGTTACCTGCGTGTTCTAAGTGCTGCCATCTAGAGGCTCAAATAGGAACAGCAAATTAGTATGTGAGGCCCCCCAATTTTCTAAAATGGCGGCAATTAACAAAAGGAGGAAAGTTGACTGCGAGGGCCGACGGTTCAAGGATGGGTGGAAATTGGACTATTTCTTCACTGAAATACGTAACAACTGTGTCTGCCTCATTTGTAAAGAGACAGTGGCTGTTTTTAAAGAGTTCAATGTGAAGCGACATTACCAAACAAAACATGCTGACGCATATGACAAGATCACAGGTAATGAACGCAGCAAGAAACTGAAACATCTTGAAGCTAGCTTAATCTCACAGCAGCAATATTTTACAAAAGCTCGAGAGTCAAATGAGAATGCTACAAAGGCTAGTTACGAGGTAGCAGCGCTGATCGCAAAGCATTGCAAACCTTTCACCGAGGGTGAATTTATCAAAGACTGTGTGATGACAATGGTAAAAAATATCTGTCCTGAGAAGCAGCAAGAGTTTGCCAAAGTCTGCCTGGCACGTAACACTGTGGCGCGCAGGATTGAGGAAGTGTCATCGGACATCAAAAGACAATTGGGAGTCAGAGGAAAGGAGTTTGACTTTTTTTCACTAGCTTGCGACGAAAGCACAGACGCCTCTGACACTGCTCAGTTACTTATTTTTTTGAGAGGAGTAGACAACGAAATGAATATTACTGAAGAACTACTTGACCTACAGAGCCTGAAAAACCAAACAAGAGGAACAGATTTATTCTCTTCTGTTTGCGCTGCCGTGGATAATATGAAACTACCGTGGAATAAAATTTCTGGGATAATTACGGATGGCGCGCCATCGATGACTGGCAAACAAAGCGGATTAGAAACACTAATAAGTAACAAAGTAAGTGAAGAAGGAGGGAAAGCTGTAAAACTCCATTGCATCATTCATCAGCAAGTTCTGTGTGCTAAACATCTCCGATACGAACATGTTATGGGACCGGTGATAAAGTCAATTAAATATATCCGCTCCAGAGCGCTATGCCACCGTCAGTTCCAACAGTTTCTCAGCGAGATTCATGCGGAATATGGAGATGTTGTCTATCACAATGACGTGAGATGGCTCAGTCGGGGTTCTGCACTGTCACGCTTCTACTCACTTTGGCAAGAAATCGGTGAGTTTTTGGCTGAAAAAGGACAACCTATGGGAGAACTAAGTGACCCTATTTGGCTGGCTGATTTGGGGTTTCTAGTTGACATTACAAAGCATCTTAATGTCCTCAACACCAGTCTCCAAGGACCAGATGCAGTCATAAGCCAACTATATTCACATGTCAAAGCCTTTGGAATCAAGCTGCAACTGTTTGAAAGACACCTGTCGTCGACCCAGCCCAACACTGCACACTTTCCAGCGCTGCAAGAAATCATGGCCAGATTCCCACAGAGCGATGTCAGTGTGCAAACAAGGAGGTACGCGTCAGATATTTCATCTCTGGCTGAAGAGTTTAAACAACGCTTTCAGGACTTTGCAGCAATCGAGAAGGAGATCACTCTTTTTTCCTCACCTTTCTCCGTGGACACAGATGATGTTCCAGACCATTTGCAGCTGGAGGTCATTGAGCTGCAGTGTGACACAGAGATCCGCGGTCAGCACCAGCAGCTTACTCTCGCCAACTTTTACCGACAGCTGAATAAGGACAGGTTTCCAGAGATTCGAGCATTTGGTAAGAAAATGCTAAGCTTGTTTGGGTCGACGTATTTGTGTGAGAAGACATTCTCGGTTATGAACTTTATGAAGAGCCATGTGAGGACACGGCTATCGGACTCTCACTTACAAGACATCTTGCGCATCAATACTACTGCCATTGAGCCAGACCTGGCCTTTGTCCTGCACTCCAGATCTCAGTTTCACCCATCACACTAATGCGGACAAGTCATCATTTTTCATTGACCTAAGTCTGAATCAGAGGTGTGAGCAGAATGGCATGTGTGGGTGGGCAGTTAACTGTATATAATAGTAATACCTGAAAAATCGGACTGTAAGGTACGCACTAGCGGGGGTGGGGGGGTTATGTTTATTGTTTATTATTCTGGAGTGAAAGCCTGCAGGGTTGGACTGTAAGGTATGCACTAGCGGTGGGGGGGGGCTACACCGCTAGTGCGCACATCACCACCGCGCATCCTGTCCCCGGGTCGCCAAGCGAGAGAGAGAGGTGAGAGAGAGGTGTGCCAATCAACATTTATAGTTACTGTCATATTTTAAATGAGCCCTGCACTTGTTGATATGACAATTTCTCTGTTATTGTGTTTAAAAATTCTGTAAATATTAAACTGCCATGGTGAGATATTTTTTTTATGTTTCAAATGTAATTTGCACCCAAGAGTACAATTACTTCTCTTCAACTGTTACAAAAAAGTTAATTAAAGTGTTAAAAAAAAGTGAAGTTAAGTGAATATTTAATTTCAATTTTCAATGTCAATTGAATTTTGATATGCATGTTTCAAATGAACCAAAACATATGCTTAAGATAGCTGAAATTAAAATAAAAAAGCAAATGTGAAACACAGAACGGCTCGCTGAAATGTATTTAAATTAATTGCTGTTATATGTAAAGAACGTCCGCCAAGGTTGGCCCCCCTACATTTTTAACACACCAAATCTGGCCCCCTTTGCAAAAAGTTTGGACACCCCTGGTTTAGTGCATACATGCTTAAAGGGTGGGTGTAATGTTCGTTTGAGAGTTATTCCCTTGTTTAGTAGCCTGTTGCTAACCGCTAAGTTAGCCTATGAGCCGTACGAGGCTATATATTAGCTTGTTATAACGCTAATACGTTCCGTTTGCGTTTACAGTCCGTTCATATGCTTTTGTTTACATCAGTTAGAAATACTGAACTTTACTGCATATAATACTTACCGTTTATTATGTATTGTCGTTCCAGACCACACATACACACAATCAGTCCCTCGCTCCTACACTCATTCATTCACACATACCCACGCATTAAAGTAAGTACAGAATAAATCAGCCAACTCAACTGGACGTCTGGCGCGTTCTTTAATCGGGATACCTATATACTTTGAACCACTCTAAGAAAGAACATTCCTGGATTTTTCCTCTTCACTCACTGAAAATACTTACTTTGTAGATCCTTTTTAATGTTATTTTATCCTTATTTTTATGGTAATTTATTTTTCTGGTACCTTATTGTGGTTTTCCTTCTCTACCTCTACTGTGATCTTCTGAGCTGGTGCAACGTAATCTCGTTCCTAAGATGTACCTGAACGTAGAGGGAATGGCAAAGTTCTCTGAATCTGAATCCCACCCTGGCTTTGATCTGTTTGACCTGTTGCCCTCAGGAAGGTGCTACAGGCACATCAGAACAAAGACTAACAGACTCAGAGACAGTTTTTACCCCAAAAGCCATAACCACACTGAACTCTCACATGCACTGAACCCCACAGTCTATTCCCCTGACCCCCCTGACTTCCTTCTATCCACTCACTGTGCAATATCTGTATACTGTGTGTGGTGAGGGACACTAAGGGGAGGATTGAAATCACCGACCAAACTAAGGGCAAAACAACAATAGTGCAGGTGAACCTAAAAAGAAGGGGAAGAAACACTGTTAAGTTAACGGCGTTAACCGAGTTCACACTGCTTATTTAAAAGGTATTAAAAAAAAGAAGAGTCACAGGCCAACTCACCACAGGATGTTAAAAACTAGTATCGAACCCCTCACAAGCAATGCAGCACCTGGACAGCCACAGCAAGGACAGAGCAGGAGGCAAAGAGAGAGACAAAAGATCACAGGTGTCTTATATAACTTGTTCCTGATTAGTGGAGTTAGGAGTGACTGGCTCAAGGCTGCACTCAGCAGCTCCACCTAGAGTAGGGGAGGATTCCCCACCACATGTGCAATATCCATTAATGTGCAATAACCCATACTTCCTTGAATTGTGAACCTTACCCCTCCCCTCTTATATATTTTTTTCCTTTTTTATAATTCTCTTTTCATATTTTTGTATAGTTTTCTTTTTATATATTTTCGACATATCTTGCACTAAACTTATTTAATCTTATTTTATTCTATATTGTATATATTTACACGCGTTTGCACTGAAGGAGTTGCTTTTCATCTTGCTGTACATGTGAAAAAGATGTATAATGACAAAAAAAGGCATTCTATTCTATTTTGTGTGTTTTATGGATGTTATCATTTTATGCATATGCATGTCTATTTTTCCCTGTTGTACTTGCCTTGCTAATCAACACATCGTCTGTTTCCCTTTCTTTTATTGCTCTCCTCTGATGTTTGTTCAGCACTTCATTGTTATTATGATTCACACAGTTCCTGTAGGTCGGACTGTGTGACATGGCAGGAAACTCCTTTTTCTGTGAACAGGATTTTGTTTCGCTTTCATTTGCAGTGGATTTCTACCTTCGTGTAACCGGTGAGTAAACTCAGCTGATCAATCTGAAAACACCAATAAATGATATTAACGCTGTCAGTCAGTGACGTGGAGCGATCAACACATCGATCAATGAACCGCACGAAGCGCCAGTATTGACTTTATTGAATGAGAATCGATCATTGATCATCATCAGGTGAGTCTGTTCAGATTAGACTCACAGCTCGTCGTTATCAGAGTAACTTCACTAACTGAGCCGGAAACAGCTTCATGGTCACTCACACGTGCGGACGGTCCGCGCAGGTGAAGATAACAGCAGTGAATTAGTTCCGCTGTTTGAATCGAACATTTACAAAAAACAAAAAAAAAAAACTTTCCGGATAATTTTCTGTATTTTGCGGTTCATTGTAAGGTTCAGACAGTTTTCAGTCAGTGTTTAGTCTGAGCAAAGTCTGTTTCTGTGAGACTCTGACAAAGTTTTAATTATTAGAGTCGATCTGCCATCAAGTGTAAATCCGCCATTTCAGGTTTCAGTGAACAGAACCAGGAAGTGGAGTTAGATCATTTTCACAGTCACACAACAGACGAAGTTACATTTGCCATCATTAAGAATAAATACTTGAAGTCTTTGAAGTTTAGCTATAGAGTTCATGGATTATTTATTAGGTTATTTATTGATTTATATTTATGTGTGTGTAGGAGCCATGAATGTATTATGCATTTTTATTATGAGTAAGGTTAAGGCATGTTGTTTGTTTGTTTTTTGTTTATTAGGATATTGTTTATGTGATTATATTGATTGGAGGGATAGCGGGTCACCAGGTTGTGGGCGCGTATATTAATATATGTATTTTGATTTTCTCTCCCCTCTCTGTCACACTTTTTTTCTTCAAGCCGCACTTGATTGGTCAATATGTGTTTGCGGCCTGTGTTTGCGCTGAGTAGAGGGGGGAGGGGTGGTAGTTACACTGGCAGCAGCAGTGGCACAGGAACAGGAGAGCAGGAGGGGCAGAGATATAGAGAGCCAGGGGCTACAAGGAAAAACAACATTGATGCATTAGAAAGGTATGCTTATTAAGAAAATGAGTGACACCAGGAAAAGAAGCAAAATCTGGAACCATTTCAGTTATACTGATAATACAAAGGCAGAGTGTAGAGTCTGCCAGAAAAGAATTTCATATAGAGCCGGCTCCACAAACAACCTGTTGTTTCTCTTTAAATTTCTTTAAAAGAAAAGAAACTGAAAGTTTAGTATTGTTAAAAGTTGAATTGTAAATAATTGTTTTATGTATTTTTAATAATTTATTTTTTATGTGGAGTAAATAAATAAAGGCATATATATTTATATTTATATTTATACATTTGAATTACATTAGTAATTCATTTTGTGCACATTTTTACATTATTGTTGATAGTTAATTAATTTAATCAACAAAACAATTTGAAGAGCTGCTTGGGAGCCAAAAGAGCCGGTTCTTTTTAGTGAGCCGAGCCAAAGGAGCCAATTCTCTATAAAGAGCTGGAATTCACATCACTACTACATCATTAACAGCTGTAGGAAGAATGTGATGAATTCTCTCTAACATCTACTATTTTGTTGGTAAAGAAACTCATAAAGTCATCACCAGTGAGAGTTAGAGGAATGTATGGTTCAACAGAGCTGTGTATTTTCTGTCCTAACTTAATTGTTATTCATGTCATTCACTGATGTTGATATTAAAGTGTTGTTGCACTGAGGCTCCTCATCATCACTGTGGTTTGTCAGATCTCTGTCATTTGCTTCGTTTTGTGATTTAACTGAAAACTGTAAAACGTTTACTCTGTCACATAAAAACACAGAAAAGCTGCAGTTAATTTACATGCAGCTGAAAGGAGAGTACATCTAAAGTCCATGAAATATGGTAGAAAATAGAAATTAGTGAAATAGTAAAACACAAAATAATTACATCAGTAATAACTGCAAAAAAGAAAATGTTGAATGACTCAAAAGCACCTTTCACATACTTTCAAATGTGTCAATGTCACATTTACGCAGTCATTTCTGGGTCCCTGAATGCAACGCACTTTCTCTTTGGACCCCGGTGCAGCAGCAGTCTCTGTTTTCGGTGAGTAAACTTCACTAAAACCGGTAAAAAGACGCAGTTGAAGTGAAATAATATTCCGTTTGTGTCGTGGACGTGTCCACAGAGTTAACTGTGTGACTGCAGAAGGACACAGGTTCAGGACATTAGATGAACCTGGATCGTCCTCGGTTGTGTGTCGTTCAGATGAGAAACGGACCGAGTCCCGGTTTGTCCCTCTAACGTAAACACTGGCTTTATAACAGAGAATTAACAGACAGTATTACTGTGGTATGTTTAAAGAATTATCAGAGATTATTCTGGATGAGTTTCTGTTTTTAAACCAGTTTGCCAAGTTTTTTTCTAACTTTACTATCAGGAAGCTGGAGCTGTTTGGAAGGTTTGATGACAGAAAACATTTCAGATGAGGAAGAGCATGAACCCAGATCAGACGTCTCAGCTTTAAATCCAGAGAAAACACAGTGTCACCAGCTTTATACACCTGATTACATCTTTATTTATCTAAATACATTTCACACAGTTTAAAATGTTTGGAGCTGAGTCCAGAAAACGTTTACACACAGAAACATGAAGCCTGATCTGTCTGTCTGGATGTTCACAGTTTTTAATCAAATCTGTCTCCTGTTGGTTTGATGTTTCATATTCTGAGAGAAAGGAGGTTTATGGGTAATGTCATTAATATTCCAGCTGCTCTCACTCGTCAATCGAATCGTTTCAGTCTCAGAACTGACTCAGACTCTCTCTGGAAAATCAGTATCACATGATCTGAACGTAATGAGCTTCTGTACAAACCAGTTTCTGTTTCCTGTTACTTTTATTTTCCTCCTGACTCATGTTGCAGCAAGAATTTCAGCAGGTGAGTGAATATATCTATCTATATCTATATACTATATACTTTCTATTCTCTGTACTTGCCACAGCTTTAATTTCTCCTGTCTGTTTCAGTGTAAATGATCTTTGTGTAAAACTGACTCTATGAATCAGGCCAGGACCCAAAAGCAATAACCCCCAAGACAAGCAAAAGGAGTAAACTAAAAATCTTTTAATAAACCAAAAATCACTGGAAGTGTCCAGGGCCAAGTAACAAAACTCAAACAACCAAAAATCATCCATGCAGGAAACAGATACTCAAAAATAAAAATACAAACGGTCTTACATGAAAACAGAGGAAACCAAGGTAAGTCCATGAGGTGGGGCACAGGAACGGGAACGAACAAGGGGAAGACACAGACTCAGGTACACACACATGGAAACAGATGAACCGACCCGGACACAGGGAAATAATGAGACTTAAATACACAAGGCAATGGGCAACAGGTGAAACCAGTTAGGGTGGGGCAGACAATGACAACTGGAGGGAAACAAGACAAAGACAGGAAGTAGAACAAGACAAGATACACAAGGGCCATGATTTCAAAATAAAACAGGAACAGTGAACAAAACTTAACAAGAGTCCGAGAGTCCACAAGAGTTCAAAACATAACCAAAAGGGTTCAGAGAACAGTCCCCTTAGGGGCTAGTCATGACACTTTGTGAGAGAGAAAAGGTTTAAAAGTGAGTGAATTATTTAAACTGATGCTCACAGACGTTACAGCTCAGATTAAATATAAACAGTATGAACTAATTACATCAGTAATAGTACAAAAAAGAAACTGTTGACTCAAAAATACCTTTCACATATTTTAAATTGCATCATTCACAGGACACACCCTGACAGGTTAGGTGACTTCTCTGAAACAGAGTTTCCTACTTTCTCTTTGGACCCCGGTGCAGCAGCAGTCTCTGTTTTCGGTGAGTAAACTTCACTAAAACCGGTAAAAAGACGCAGTTGAAGTGAAATAATATTCCGTTTGTGTCGTGGACGTGTCCACAGAGTTAACTGTGTGACTGCAGAAGGACACAGGTTCAGGACATTAGATGAACCTGGATCGTCCTCGGTTGTGTGTCGTTCAGATGAGAAACGGACCGAGTCCCGGTTTGTCCCTCTAACGTAAACACTGGCTTTATAACAGAGAATTAACAGACAGTATTACTGTGGTATGTTTAAAGAATTATCAGAGATTATTCTGGATGAGTTTCTGTTTTTTAACCAGTTTGCCAAGTTTAACTTTACTATCAGGAAGTCAGCGGAGCCGCCATCTTTGGTTTTTACTTTCGTTTTCCTCCTGACATGTGACGCAGCAACAATTTCAGAGACTGAACTTTACAAACCGCAGATTAATAAAACTAAGAGAAAGTGTGTCTGTGTTTAAAGTGGATAATTGAAGTGCTCATTAAAGGACAAACCTCTGATCATCCTACGATCTGCAGATCAGGGTCATAGGAGACAGTTTATTATCACAGTGAGTTTCTGAACTGATCCTGAAACAGTTTAACACGTTAGTGCTGGAACATGTAGTTTAATATGTTCTTGTTGTACATTGAAGACATTTGGGTTTGAGATCAAACTCACAGCAACTGAACATTTGAAGTGTTTTTCTTTGCAGAGTCTTCAGCCCAGCAGTTTGTCTCCAGCTGGCAGAGACAAATCATGGCGTCCTCATCATCAGGTGAGTCCTGTCAGACTTTATCAGTCTGGATAACACACTGTCTTCACACTCTGTCCACATGTAACACTCATCATAAATGAACTGTGTCCTCTGTCCTGTTTGTGTGACGCATCACTTGGACAGTTTCAGCAGATTCAGCAGAAAAGCAGAGACACACAGGAAGTTCTTTAGATTGGATTAGAAAGGAGTCGAGCTGACGAGTGTGAAGCCTCCATGTCTGAGAGTTTGGAGCTTTATTTACTGTCACACTACAACAACTACACTACAACTGTGTTCAATCAGAATCAACTTTATTGACCAAACGTGTGAACACACACATGGAGTTTGTGAAGTCACACGGTAACACAACAGACACACAGCAGAACAAGAACAACTACTGAGTCCAACCCTCTGAGGTTCTGAGGTGTGTCCTCACACAGATGCAGGTATAATGGACTTGGTTCAGACAGAGCAGATAATACTTGTATCAGTGTGTGAAGGCTGTGAACATGTTAATGCAGGTTGTGGACACCAACAATCAGGGACAGCTGAAGTATGAAGTCATTACAGAATACATGTGAATGGATGAATCAATTAATGTCTACATTTTCTGTATTGCTACAGTCATAAATATTCTCATCTATATCAACATGTAGAATTGCAGTGTTTTGTAGGTGGTAGGTACAAACTCACATTTTATTTCAGTCAAATATTTCAGCTCACTGCTGAATTTACAAGTTTCAGCTTGATAATGGATCAAAGATTCTCTTCAGTCCACCTTAAATGGTGCATTTCATTACATGTAAACTCAATGTGATTTACAGTGAAAACAGAAAGTTACATTCAGGAATAAACAAGAAAATCAGTAACACTGGAAACAGAAATATAAAAATATAATCATGGGTCAAATGTAGAAACTGAATCATTGAAACATTCAGCCAACGAACATCAAACACAATCACACAGAAATCCCTGTTACACAACTGCACATGGAACACACACACACACACACACACACACCCTCCCCAGACCTGGATCTTGTGGGTGCAGCTGGAGGACCTCCACCTGATGACCTGATGTACTGAGGAGACAAACCATGAAGTGCTTTGTGCTGCATGTTGAATGAGCTGCAGTCGTCCTGCTGAGTGTTTGGATGATCCTGTAAATGGAGCGTCACAGTATCTGACCTGCTGGAGATGAATGAATGAAGCAGTTTCTCAGAGTCACTTTGAGACATGAATGGATGAAGTTTGGATCATTTTTAAACTCTGGTGATTTTGGTGATGTGATTTTCACTCAGAATCCAAAATAATGCAGAGGTTTGTGATGGACTCACTGAGTCTCAGACAGATCTGTCCTGTGTGAAGACATTTCCTGTCTCTGACCTTTAGGATCAACCATGAGTTTCTCAGTCTGGTCTCTGTTCAGCTGTAAAAGGTTTCCACACATTCATGTCATCAATACACTTTATTAGTTTGTTATCAGAGCTGAGATCATCAGAGGAAAGTCAAAGTTGTGTGTCATCAGCATATGAATATAGGTCCAGTCCAGTGTTGGTTCATCTTTGTGACTCTGTGTTTTTCTTTCCAGTGTCTGAGCTGAGGGTTGTTCTGCTGGGGAACAGCTGGTCTGAGAGGAGCTCAGTGGGGAACTTCATACTGGGAGAGACTGTGTTTGACACTGAGGGACAACCAGGCCACTGTCAGAGAGTTGGAGGACAGCTGGAGGAGAAAATACTAGTTGTCATCAACAGCCCAGATCTGCTGCTTCCTGATGTCTCTGAACACAGACTGAGACAATATGTAGAGGACTGTGTGAGAGTCTCTGATCCTGGACCTCATGTGTTCCTGCTGGTTCTACAGCCTGAAGACTTCACTGAGGACCACAGACTGAGGCTCTGCAGAGTCCTTCAGCTCTTCGGTGATCGATCATTTGATCATTCACTGGTTCTGATATCAGCACCCAGAGAGGAGAGTCCAGGCTCCATGGAACAGTTCAGGCAGCATCCACCCTTAAAACACATGATCAGATTATGTAGATACAGATGGTTGTGGTGGAAGGATCTGGAACATCCAGAGCTGTTAACACGGTTGGGTCAGATTGTGCAGGAGAACAACACAGAGCATCTGAGCTGTGACGTATTTGATGATGAGGATTCAGGTTTAACCATGAAACCAAAGTCTGGACACATCGAACCTCTGAACCTGGTTCTGTGTGGGAGGAGAGGAGCAGGGAAGACTTCAGCAGCCAAGGCCATTTTAGGTCAGACAGAGCTTCGTTCAGTCTCCAGCTCATCAGAGTGTGTTAGACATCAGGGAGAGGTGAGTGGACGTCGGGTTTCCCTGGTGGAGCTTCCTGCCTTGTTTGGAAAACCTCCGGAGACAGTGATGGAGGAATCACTCAGGTGTGTCTCCCTCTGTGACCCTGAGGGCGTCCATGCCTTCATCCTGGTCCTACCTGTGGGTCCCCTCACTGATGAAGACAAGAAGGAGTTAGAGACCATCCAGACCACATTCAGCTCTCCAGTCTATGACTTCACCATCATTCTGTTCACTGTGGAGTCAGATCCTACTGATCCAGCTGTTGTTGACTTTCTAAATGAAACTCAGTCGATCCAGGAGCTCCGTCAGAGCTGTGGAGGAAGATCTGTTGTTCTCAACATCAGGGACAAGCAGCAGGCCCCTGAGCTGTTGGACGCTGTGGAACAGATGAGACACAAAGAGGACAAACAGTGCTGCTACACAACTCAAACATTTGCTCGTGTCCAAATAGAAAAGATCATAGAACAAGACAAAAAGATCAGAATTCAACAGGCTGAACTGGAGGAACTGAAAAACAACAAACTGAACATCAGTAAGTATTTTAAACTTTAGTGTTTCTTCTGTGTCCTCAGTCATGTCCACTCTCAAGTCTGTTCTTTATCATTTGTCAGCGTAAAGTAACTCAAGCTTTTATCACATTTCAGGTGATGAAGAGACACAGAGTCCAGAGTGTCTCAGGATTGTTCTGATAGGGAAGACTGGCTGTGGAAAGAGTTCTTCAGGAAACTCTATTCTGGGAAGAAAGGAGTTTAAAGCCAAATCAAGTCAAATATCAGTCACCAAGTTGTGTCAGAAAGCAGTGGGGGAGGTGGACGGTCGTCCTGTGGTTGTGGTCGACACTCCTGGTCTGTTTGACTCAACCTTGTCCCATGAAGAGGTTCAGGATGAGATGGTGAAATGCATCAGTCTTCTGGCTCCAGGACCACATGTCTTCCTGTTGGTGTTACAGATCGGCAGATTCACTCCAGAGGAGAAGGAGACGTTAAATTTAATCAAGAAAGGTTTTGGGAAGAATTCTGAGAAGTTCACCATCATTCTCTTAACTAGAGGAGACACACTGGAACGTGACGAACTGTCCATTGAAGAATACATTGAAGAGGAAAGTGATGGTTCCTTTAAGAAGCTGATCTCTGACTGTGGAGGACGATACCATGTGTTTAATAACTATGATGAACAAAACCGTGCACAAGTCAGTGAACTGATAAAGAAGATCAACACCATGGTGAAGGAAAATGGAGGCAGCTGTTACACCAATGAGATGCTGCAAGAGGCTGAGGCAGCGATACAGAAAGAAGTGAAGAGGATCCTGAAGGAGAAGGAAGAAGAGATGGAGAGACAGAGGGAGGAACTGGAGAGAAAACATGAGGAAGAGATGCAGGAGATGAAAAGAAGAATGGAAGAACAGAGAGCAGAAACTGAAAAGGAGAGAAAACAGAGAGACAAAGAACTCAAGGAAAAGGAGGAAAACATAAAGAAGGAGCGTGAACAAAGAAAGAAAGAACAGGAAGAGAGAGAAGAAGAAGCCAGGAAGAGGAAAAAGCAGGAAGAACTTCAACAAAAGGAGTGGGAAGAAAAACTGGAAGCTTTGGAGAAAAAAATCAAATTAGAATCAGAGGAAAAAGAAACGATTGACAGTGAGTTGTTGCAGAGTAGAGAAGAGATGAAAAAGGAACGAGAGGCCTGGGAGAAGAAACAGAAAGAGTGGTGGGACAAACGATCTGAAGAAGATGAAGAGAGACAACAGGAGGAAAAAAGAAAACTGAGAAAACTCCAAGAAGAATATGAGCAGGAAAGAGAAAAATATGAAAGGAAAAGAAGAGAAGAAGATCGAATCAGACGAGAACAAGAGGAGGAGGAGAGAAAAGAATTAGAGGAAAAGTATAAGAACACACTGGAGGAAACGAAGAAGAAATACGAAGAGGAGGCAAGAAAACAAGCTGAAGAATTCAATGATTTCAGAGAGAAACACAGTAAAGAGTTTGAAAGTCTGATGGAAAAACATGACGAGGAACTGAAGGCTCTGAGGGAACAGCATGAGAAAGACAAGCAACTGACAGAAGAGAAACACCGCAAAGAGTATAATCTGTTACAAGGTCTCTCCAGTCACAAAGAAAAACAACTGGAAGAAATTGAGAATCTGAAGAAAAAGCAACAAGAAGAAATAAACACACTGAAGAAGAAATCTGAAAAGAAATGTTCCATCTGCTGATGATGCTTCCACTGCAGCAGCTCTCTGTATTATTCATGATGATGGTACAACATCAGTTACTCAGCATCAGTTAATCAGCATCAGCTTTCAGCAGATCTTTCTGCTGCTGCTGTTTAATGACGTGTGACAACAGAACAAACTGGACATTTATCCTCTGTAAACCACAGCACACACACTGTTTCCTGGCAGACATGTGGAGATGCAGTCAGCTCTCAGCTCAGGATCAAAGAGCAGTCAGTCTCTGTCAGCATGTCCTCACACACATCAGGTGTCTCACACTGTCCCACTTCAGGTGTCCACAGAGCCCAGTTTAACCATCTCTGCACCTCCTCATCTTCCACGTGTGGAACATGAAGCTGGTCGACACCATCTAACAGCTCAGCACCAACCTTTGACCCTTCTGGGCTCATGGGTGACATCTAATGGTTCTGTTGGGAATTTAACCTACACACACAGCTTTGTACTAAAAGAGGTGTGAGCTGCTGAATGCTGCACTGGAGCTTACAATGGAAGAGGACGTCACAGGACTTTAACCAGTTATGTGACTGGTTTAATGATTAATGTTCATCCAGTGTTTTGTAGACAGTGTGTGTGAGGACAGAGCTGACTACGATGTCTCTAACTGACCTGCAGGACAAATCCTGATGACATGATTAGGTCAGGAAAGTGGACAACAAAGAACCAGAGACACAGGAAGGAGACAGAGTGTTTGACTGGATCAGCACAGACAGCCTGAGAAAACATGATGCTAAATATGAGTTTAAGTTTTGAAGTTTTATTACTTTATTATCTCTCAGAGTGGGGAAATTTATTCTCTGCATTTTAACATGAATGAAACACACACACAAGCATGTACACGCACCAAAGACACTGGGGCAGAGGGCTGCATAGTAAGATGCTCAGTTAAAAATATCAATATTTACTATTTTGATATTTTTAACATCTGTTCAACTTTCACAGCTTTAAAATATGAATTTCCACTGAACCAACCATAACATGGAGCTTTAAACAGTTTATTATCAATCACTGCTGTTAGATTTAGTTACATTTATTATTATCTTCATTTAACCATTAGTCTGAATCATGTTCATCAAATCAATGTTGATTTTCAGCAAAACAAACTGAAATATGATTTTTTTTTAATCTATAACTTTCTGATCATCAGCTCTTTCAGTGTGATGTGAATTTATTTGTTGACTCTGTTGATTTTATCTGTTTAAACTGTCACTCAGTCCTAACAATCACTACAGGAATCATTTCCATAAATTCATGTAAACCACAAATCTTTGAAAATTAAAGGGTTAATAAAAAACTTGATGAATGACACATTTTTTAAATCATTTGTTCAGAATTGATCAGAAAAGAGAATCAGTTCCACAAACACTGTGAAATGTTCGGGATGAGACTGGATTTTGTGACTGGACATATGATGAAGGACAAACTGCTTTGGTGGAGTCAGAGACAGTGACAGCAGAGGGGTGAGAGGATGAATGCATGAACACAGTGATGAGTGTGGATGAAGGTTGAAATGAACTGATCGATGGTTTCAGTTCTTCCTGAGGTAAAAATTCCACAGTTCTGTGATCGTCAGTGAAAAAGCTTCAGTCTCAGAGAAGCTGTGATTGTTTCCTGTTTTCTAACATTTAATGTGCTGAAAGATGAAGGAGAGAAAACCCTGCTGATGAATCCGTCCTGTGACTCTGTGTCAGAGACTCACTGCATTTCTCCTGTGGAAACCTGGAACCTGCATGTGATCCTTATCAGCCAGCAGGTCTTCATGTTCTCTCACACTGATTCTGCATCAGCACAAACTACAACTGTAACGCAGACAAAGATAAAGGCGGACGTGATGTGGACCGTGATGGATTTTCTCTGTGCTGCAGGTTTCAGGTCTCTGCATGTTGATTTTCATGTAAAGCAGGCAGAGGATTCCCGGGCTCTGTGACTCCGCCCACTCACCAGGTTTCTCCAGGTTCACACCTTTTTTGGTCTTTGTGTTTCTGCATGTTGATCCGTTTCAGACCGACTGTCACCCCTCTGGCTCCATGAACAGGCCCGAACCAGCCGCAGAATGTGGACAATGTCGGCTCTGCCTCACTGCAGGGCGATGATCACAGGTCAGGGACCTGAACCGGCGTGCCGAGGCAGACCGGTGCTGTCGCTCCACTGCAGGCAGATCCTGCACGACTCCGTTCTGCAGCAGGGACACGTTTATTTTAATTTAATGTTAAATTCTGACATTAAGAAATTCTGAAAGGATGATAAACAAAATGACACTTTTTCCAAGAGAGACTTTGCATTTTAAGATTTTAGGTTCTTTAAATATTGTACACTTCCTGTGTTCTAACACGTGACCTGTGGTGGAGTCAAAGTATAAAGACATTCATCAGTTTGTTGTTTGTTCTGAATCTGAATCTGCCAAATGTCCAGTTCCTTCATCCTTCAGATAAAAGCTGTGAAATCAAAGAGGAAACTGTTGCGATGTGTGAGACTGAAGCAGAGCTCGTCTCCTCTGCAGCAGCTCTGTCATTTGGTGGAATTTCAGGTGTAGTTACGTCCATATAAGGAAAGCAGGTGTGTTGGATTTTCAGACAGAGCCTCCACATCTCCTCCTGCCTCTCAGCATTTCTGAATCTGGATCACACCTGGTTCCTGCATCGTTCAGGTAAATGTTGTGATATAAAATTATAAAAAGCTACAGACTGTGACTCTGAGCCCCCCACCCCCACCCCCACCCCCCTGCACCAGCTCTGTCACTCTGTCATTTGGTGGAATTTCAGCTGCAGTTAAGTCCATACAAGGACAGACAGGAGAAGGGGGGTGGGGTGGGGGGTGAGGGGCGTGGCCACACCTGTTGAGGACCACCTCCTGAAATCCTGCCTTACGACTGGTCGAATGCCAAGTTAGAGGTTAAATCAGAGGTTTTTTTTACTGCTCTGAGAGAAAAATGTGAGTGAAGGTAGAAACGTGTCTGTGCAGGTTCAGGGTGTGGACACAATAACAGGAACACCTCCACAGCACGAAGTCACACAGACGTACAACAGCTGTGAAGCAGTGATGTTCACTTTTCATTACTATTCACTGTTTTCAGCCATAAGGTGTTTGGAGCAAAGACAGAGCAGAACAACGTCACTGAAGAGAAGTGAAACGAGCAGGGGCCACATTAACCTGTTATGGCCCCTGCTCCAACCGCCACCCACCATCCACCACCAACCACCATCCACCACCAACTACCAACCACTGTCCAACATCCACCAACCACCACCAACCACTGTCCAACATCCACCAATTCATCATGTAGCTCAGGAACCTCATGGTCACACACGGACTCAGTAAGATCATGAAACTGATCTGACACATGACGCCGTGTTTGGGTTTTAGTTCCTGATCTGACTGGATCAGTTCAAACAGATGTGTTTGCAACACCACACAGATTCTTCATACTTTGACTCCACTGCTGTTAATGACACACTGACCTGCAGACACAGTCACACAGTTGGATAAAGACCCTGATGTGATGCATGAAGTTCCACATGTTCAGTTCCACACAGGAAACAGGAAACATGTGACTGCTGAGCTCACACTGAGAGACGATCGGCTGCAGCTGTGTGAACACGAGCAGAGGTTCAGCTGGACAGTGTGAGGTCTGCACAGACTCAGCCACCCGTCGTCTCATCGCTGCAGTCTGGGTCAGTTAGGGTGTCCCTCCTCCCTTTGTGTCCTCTGTGTTCTTTAGCCTTGTGTGTGTGTTGTTTGTCTCCTGTTTGTGTCTGTTTGTCTGACCTCTTCACAGTAAACACGTCGGCTGAAAAGCTGGGAAAAGATGCTCACCTTTGTTTAAAGACTGAACACAACAGTATCAGGTCACTCCAGGTGTGAACCTCTGATTTAATGAATTTAAAAAACTTTTCATTTGTCTGTATTTTTTGTTCCAGTTTCAGTGTTTCCAGAAATACCAGACGTGCCAGGCTGATGTTTGATGTACGGAGGAGATTAACGTTGTTGGTCTCGATTTGCAGGATTTACCTGCAGCTTGAAACCAGCACAGATCCACAAACACTCAGACTGCACTTCCTGTTTTTAAGCTTTTCATCAGAAAACATCACCTCAGGCAGAACGACAAACACTAACTGTTCTGACACAACTAACTTTCAGCTGTTTACTCTGCAGTGAACAGTCAGAGTTTCAGACGCATACATGTCTGTGTTTTACACATGGATTGACCTGAAAGCTTTGCATTATGGGAGTTTTAGAAAAACTAACAACAAAAAAAACCTTTCAGTGAGTATCTGAGGTGTTTACATGAAGCATAATCTTTGCATTTAGTTTAGTATCAAATAAGTTAAACATTTAATAACATTCATTATTTGTCTTTAATCAGGTTTCACTGTACAAAGTAATATATAATACTGGAGATTCATTATTTCATTATCATACTAAACAACAGAAGCAGCAGAAGCTACAGATGAGAACAGACTGAACACTGTGACCTTTGTGACGGAGGCTTCACTACAGTTTGACTCAGAGGAATAATAAACTGACAGAGTCCATTTAGCAGCTGCACTGATGAAGCAGCTCACAGATGTTTTCAGACAAACATCTGTAAACAGCCTGAGCAGCGAACAGACTCAGAGCAGCTGAACACGGCGCAGCATTTAGCTGTTTGTTTGTTTGTACTCCTGTTTCCGGTGTGTGTGGCCAATCACAGCTCTCCATGGTTTCTGTAAAACCCCTGCAGGGTGTTTTTACCTCGCGCACCCCTCCTCTTTGACAGATGCCTTTTCCAGCCAATCAAGACGCGAGCTGGGGCGACCTGAAGGATCATACTCACCTGGACCAATCAGAGCGTCAGCTGGGAGAACGTTACCTTTTATGGACAACGCTAGCAGTCCCGCGAACGCAAATAAAACCGGTGCGGTTTGGCTCGTGATGCTGCATTTACCGAGCACAGCTGGGGCAGAGGAGCACCCGCGCGACTTTACCGACAGACACACCTGAGACTCACCTGCACAGGTAAGCACCAGCTACGGTTTCCGACCGTTCTTAAATTGTTTAATCTGAAATCTCGTAAAACTAAACCGCTGCCGTCGAGTTTTGTCAGAGGACACAGATTAATCGATCAGCACTGATCAGCAGTGAATCGGTTCCAGGTGTGACAGACACCTGATCCTCATCCTGGACGATTTGAAAAAAAAAGAGAAAGGATCAAACTCCATGGACTAAACTCACGGTGTCCAGAAAAACCGATCATTCAGACAAAAGTTTGAATCCGTTTTTTTCTTCGGGGCCAGGAAGCGAAGAATCACAGACAGGTGTAGGTCTCAGAGTTAACTGGAATCTGATCTGAGATCAGCGAAGTCTGCAGGAATGAGGACGCTGTCTGAAACTCAGCAGCAGAGATCCATCCTGATACACTGAGTCTACGCCTGACCTCTGACCTCTGACCTCACAGCTAAGGAATAAGAGCATAAATAAGCAGAATGAAATGAACGAACAACCTTTTAAATGTTTAAGTCACTTTGTGTCTAAATTCTTATTAAACGGAGGAAAAATCAAATTATTCTTCATGAATGAGGAATGAAGCTTTGACAGTAAGATTCCAGAATGAGTTTTTCCCTCTGACTCTTCTTATTATTTTGAATGTATATGTGTTTGCAGTTGAGCTGCTGTGTGAGTGAATGAGCAGAGGACAGTTGAGTATGAATGTCCTGAGGGAAGGGCTGGGTCTCTGCGTGAGACGCTTCCTGTTTCAGCTCCTTACAAAGTAAAACCTCTTGAATTTTCCTGAAGCCTGAGACTTTCTTTCCCTCACTGATGAACCTGCTGCTGCAGTTAATCATCTCACACGAGGTGATTAAAACCAGTGCTGTCAGATTATTTAAAAAAAAAAAAAAAAAAGTGTGTGTTGCATCATGGACTGAGGCAGTGTATGGTCTGAGCGGTTTTTTTTCTGCCTCAACTGGTTTGGAAAACGTCCTGAAGCAACAGGACTGAAAGGTCACATGAGTAAAGTTTATGAGGTTGGATGAGTCGAACAGCGACGCCCAACACGCTGCTGTCACTCAGCACGGGCTGCTGGGCGGGAAACCGGCCAAAGGACTCGCAGGAAGAAATAAAACTGGTTCAATATTAACTCGGGGAGAAGGCACACGATAACAGGAATGTGCAGTGCATCAACATTATTATTTTATTACACACTTTTTATTGCCAACATACTGAGTTTCTGCACCGTCAGACTCATGATGAAGGCTGTTGCATCACTTTAAAGATACAGGCCTGATTTCAAGTGTTCAAATTCCAAAACTCCTGTGGATGTTTCACTGATAAGCTGAGAGGAGATGATATTTCCTGACCTGTCACAGACTCATTCTCTGAAATCTTTATTCAAAATGCAGTGTTCAGGTGCTTCACTACGACAGGTTAGAGACCCGAGATAAACACAAACACCGGAACAGGTTAATGGTAAATAATAGAAACATTAATGACAACAGGAAGTACAACAGGAAGAGAAGAGAAGAAGAGGAGGAACTAAAATGTGTTTGTGTTTTATTGGAGGAAACGTTTCATTATGAATCTGTTTCCTTTCAGAAATGGACGAAGACATCGCTGCCCTCGTTGTTGACAACGGCTCCGGCATGTGTAAGGCCGGTTTCGCCGGAGACGATGCCCCCCGCGCCGTCTTCCCGTCCATCGTCGGTCGCCCCAGACACCAGGTAACAACCTGAGTGTCACTGTCTGTCTCTGCACTGTGAGACTCTGAAATAAATGCAGCGCAGTGTGTAACTGTAAAGGTGTGTTTGTGTTTGTGTGCAGGGTGTGATGGTGGGAATGGGTCAGAAGGACAGCTACGTGGGAGACGAGGCTCAGAGCAAGAGAGGCATCCTGACCCTGAAGTACCCCATCGAGCACGGCATCGTCACCAACTGGGACGACATGGAGAAGGTGAGGACGTTTGCGTTAAGCTGATGTGAGGACATTAGACTACACTGCTGTACAGACTGTGGCAGACGGTTTTAGTTTGGGGTCAGTAACACATGAAGACGTTCTCCTGGACGATGAGATGTATCCCAGTGAATGAGAAGCAGCAACATGAAATCAGTACGATAAATCATTCAGTTCATTCATTTTCCCACCTACGATTAAAGCAAAGCAAAACTGGAAAATGTTCAAATGTGTTTAAAAGCTGAGATGTGTAAAGGGAATGCAGGACACAGATGGACAGCAGTCAAACTGTCCTGGGTGGGTGTTAGCTTTATAGTTAGCAGCCTGTTTCTAACCAGCGCTCCTGTCCCGCAGATCTGGCATCACACCTTCTACAACGAGCTCCGTGTTGCACCTGAGGAGCATCCAGTCCTGCTCACTGAGGCTCCGCTCAACCCCAAAGCCAACAGGGAGAAGATGACGCAGGTGTGTTCAGACTGATGGGTCCAATTCATAAACTGTCCTCTGAGTCCAGAGACAGGCCCTGTCCTGCACGTGCAGCGCTCTTAAGACTGTAAAGCTCCTGAGTTACAGGGTTTCTTGCAGCTGTCATGGCTTCCACAGTGACACATCACTTTGTCTTTGGTCCAGATCATGTTCGAGACCTTCAACTGTCCTGCCATGTACGTGGCCATCCAGGCCGTCCTGTCCCTGTACGCCTCCGGTCGTACCACAGGTGAGAGCATCAACACAGCCGCTAACACGTCTCTCTGAGCTGGGACATCTCAAAACACTGAACACTGTCACTGTTTGATGAATTTAGTTTCCTCATCATGATTCTCTCGTTGCATCTAGTGGCCATCAGAGGAACTGCACCCGAGCCATTTCATTGATGGCTTTAAAGTCGAATCGTGCTGTCGGGGTTTTTCTTTTGTAACTGGGTGTTTGTTGTCGTGCAGGTATCGTGATGGACTCTGGTGATGGTGTCAGCCACACTGTGCCCATCTACGAGGGCTACGCTCTGCCTCACGCCATCCTCCGTCTGGACCTGGCTGGCAGAGACCTGACAGACTACCTGATGAAGATCCTCACTGAGAGAGGCTACAGCTTCACCACCACCGGTACGACACACACAGACACACACACACACACACACACACACAGACACACACAGACACACACACACACACACACAGACACAGACACACAGACACACAGACACACACAGACACACACACACACACACACACACACACACACACACACACAGACACACACACACAGACACACACACACACACAGACACACACAGACACACACAGACACACACAGACACAGACACAGACACAGACACAGACACACACACAGACACACAGACACACACAGACACACACAGACACACACACAGACACAGACACACACAGACACACACAGACACACACAGACACACACAGACACACACAGACACACACAGACACACACACACACAGACACACAGACACACACAGACCTTTACCTTCACGGCAAATGGTTGAAGCTAATTCTTCTTCTTCAGTCTTTTAAATGAACCTTTTCTATGTTCAGAGGATTTGATTTCTGTTCTCTAACAAATATTTCATCTCCAGCCGAGCGTGAGATCGTTCGTGACATCAAGGAGAAGCTCTGCTACGTGGCCCTGGACTTTGAGCAGGAGATGCAGACGGCAGCTTCCTCTTCCTCCCTGGAGAAGAGCTACGAGCTCCCTGACGGTCAGGTCATCACCATCGGCAACGAGAGGTTCCGCTGCCCTGAGACGCTCTTCCAGCCTTCGTTCATCGGTTTGTAACGTGCACCACACGTGTAACGTGTTCCTGGTCTTGTCGTATGTTGTAGTCCACATTAAAACTGAACTCAACACTAAAATAATTCCCGTGTTGTCTGTCTTCAGGAATGGAGTCCGCCGGCGTCCACGAGACGACCTACAACAGCATCATGAAGTGCGACGTGGACATCCGTAAGGACCTGTACGCCAACACCGTGCTGTCCGGAGGAACCACCATGTACCCCGGCATCGCTGACCGCATGCAGAAGGAGATCACCGCCCTGGCCCCACCCACCATGAAAATCAAGGTATGTCATGATAAAGGGAAGCATCAGAGAAGCATCACGTCTCATGTTAGGACACACCCTTTACCTGGTTTATATTACCTGTAACGGTGATATACACATTAGTATGTAGTACAGAGACCTGAGAATCCACATGCAGTCTGGGTTTGGGACGGTTGGAAATCATCTCACCTCCTAATGTTTGGGTTTCCTGACTAACATGACCACATGTATGAAGTGAGCACATCCTGTCAGACACTGAGCCTGGAGAGAGTTTTCAGGTTTTATCAGCTGTAGAATAAAATCAAACCTTTCCGGTAGTTTTGAATGAATCAGACCAATATTTTCACTCATTATCGCTCCTCCTCATCTCACCCTTTCTCTCCTCACCTCCAGATCATCGCTCCCCCAGAGAGGAAGTACTCGGTCTGGATCGGCGGCTCCATCCTGGCCTCCCTCTCCACTTTCCAGCAGATGTGGATCAGCAAGCAGGAGTATGATGAGTCTGGTCCCGCCATCGTCCACCGCAAGTGCTTCTAAAGGCCTCAACAGTGACTCCACCCCCTCCCCGCCATCTTGTGAACAGACTAAAAGATGTGAGATGCCACATACAAGTATAATCCAGCAGCTGTTTACATGTAACTGTGTGAGCGCTGCAGATCCTCAGCTACTGAACCTCTGGACTTTAAAACATTTCTCGACACGTTAGTCTGATTCTGCTCACAGCTTTATTTCCCTCCGGTGATCAAACTGCTGATGGTCAGAAAACAGTATTATCACCGAACACTGACGATCTAATGCAACAAGCTGCACATCAATACTCAGCTTTTTCTTTTTTTTTTCCTCATCCATTCTGTTTGTCAGAGTCGAGCTGTATCTGTGCTCAGTGTTTACACTCACCAATAAAATGCCAACATTTGATATTTACAGCTTCTCTGATGTGATCATTTGCTGCTTGTTAAACATTTTCCTCCTCAGTTTCATAAATATGTTTTTATTTTATTCCACTGTGTGAACACTGAGCCGCTGCTTCCATTGCTAATTCTGACATAAGCCTGATGACCAGAAGAACACACAAGCTGGAAATGATGTATTTCAAATCACTTATATTTGTATTGTTTGTATTTTCATGCACAAAACGTATAAAGTGTTTTTTCTTGTGCTGCACAAAATCAACAAAGACAGATGTGTCATTTCCAGGTGCAGCCGTTAGCTCTGTCGCCTCCGGGGTGAAGACACCTGCCCCACGCTGTGATGCTTGGATGAAAGAAGAGTCACAGGTTGGAAAAGAGGTTAAAAATCATTTTATTAAAACATCTCTGTTGTACGTGCTGTGCAAATAAACACGTAGCCATTCAACAGCCTCTGTGATCATCAGATAAATATCAGATCAACATTCAGTTAACAGCAGATTAACTGCAACAGCATCAGCTCAAGATTCAAGACTCAATATTTTCAATCAATACTGTGATAAATGAATCAATATGACGACACATTAAGTCTTCTGTCAGTTTCTGCTTCTTCATACAGAGCACTGTCGGCCACATCCTCATTTAGACATGTATACTCTTCATATATTACTTAAAGTTCTGTTATAGCAGATTTACCACTAACACACTGACCCACGGTCTAAAGTTACATAAGGATCTGAAACGATTCTCTGGAATTAGACGTGAATAACTCGACAAAAACAACTATCTCTGCACAAAAGAAGCAGCAAAGCAAACGTCTCCCAACACGTTTGCTTCCATGCAGCTTCAGAAACAGGCTCCAGCTTCAAACAGTCCACAAATACTGTGGAAGTTAAAGTGTTTAAAAGGAACAAGGTGAAGGCAGATGAATAACAGGTGAACTGGCTCGTCATGCAAACTGCTCCTGTTCATGCTCTCAGGTAAAATGATCACATTAATCACTTCAGGAGAACAACAGGAAACTCTTATCTCAGCTCCATCAACCCTGATGTGTCACTGTGTGAGCTGCAGGCTGAGAAAACCGACCCGACACACAGAGCGCTGAACTCAGGACGAATGGAAAAGAACTTTACATGAAACACATCATTTTTCAATCGTGATCAAATGTTTGTGATAAAGTGAACATGAGTTCTACAACTCTGATCAATGACAGAAATATAATCAGTGTCAAGTAATAACATACATTTTAATATGCTGCTTTAACAGAGTGGCTAGTGTTAGCTAGCAGCCTTAGTGAGCAGCAAAGGCTTCACACAGTCAGAGTGAAGAGACTCCATGTTCATCCTCAGTCTTTGTCCTCACGGTCTTTGTCCTCACAGTCTTTGTCCTCACTGTCTTTGTGTGTAAACACCTTAACACCTGTTTATTAGTGAGTTCATCAGCTGTTTAGCTGTGGCTGTGCAGTATGTGAGGAAATACGTAACACAATAAAAGTGCTAGCATCAACATTAGCCCAAACAAGCCGTATGTCCATTTTCTCCTCTTGCGATGGTACTCCTCCTGCAGCTTCCTGAAGCTGCTTTTCTCCTCCTCCAGGTTCTGCCTGAGGTCCTGATGCATTCGTTCCCACATGTCCTTTTTCTCTTTGTCCCAAGCCTCTCGGTCTCTCTTCATCTCCCTCCTGCTCTGCTCCAGCTTCCTCTCAGCAGCTTCCTTTTGCTCTCTTTCAGACTGAACACTTTTGTCCAAAGCTTCCAGTTTTCTTCTCCAGTCCTGTCGCAGAGTTTCTTCGTGTTTCTTCCGTCTCTTTTCGTCTTCCTCCCGTTCTTTCTTTCTCTCCTCACGCTGCTTGTTGATGCATTCGTCTTTGTCCTTCAGCTGTTTAGCTCTTAGTTTTCTCTCCTCTTCAATTTCTCCTCTCTGTTCGCTGATTTTCCTTTCCAGTCTTTTTAAATCTCCCTCGTGTTTTCTCCTCAGGTTCTCCTCCTTTCTCTTCATCTCTTCCTCCTTCTCTTTCACAATCCTCTCCACCTGTATTTGAGTGGATTCCTCAGACATCTCAGGGTCGTAGCAGCTGCCTCCACTTTCCTTCAGCATGGTCTCGATCTTGGTCCGCAGGTCACGGACTTGTGTGCGGTTTGTGTCGTCTTTGTTATTAAAGACCTGATATCTTCCTCCGCAGACATTGATCAGTTGTTTGACAGACTCATCACAGTTTTTGACATAACTCTCGAATGGCTGATCCTCCAGTTCATCTCCTCTGGTGAATAAAACGATGATGAAATCTCTTGACTTTTCACCAAAAACCCTCTTTATCAGTTCGACAGAGTCTGTTTCCGCTTGTGTAACGTTCCCGATCTGCAGCACCAGTAAGAACGCGTGAGGTCCCGGAGACAACATGTTTCTGCATCTGCGAAGCTCCTGCTTAATCTCATCATCAGAGAGAGTTGTATCAAACAAACCGGGGGTGTTGACCACAACAGCAGGTCGTCCATCGATGTCTCCGGCCGCGCTCTCACAGAACTTGGTCGGTGGTTTTGGAGGGATTCTGGGTATGAAATGCTTTTTGCCTAAAATGGTGTTTGCTGTCGCACTCTTCCCGCTGCCAGTCCGTCCAATCAGCACCATCCTGAGAGGCTCTCTGCTCTGATCTCCCTCTCTCTCACCTCCCATCTGAGTCTGTCTCACATCCTGCAGTTCAGCTTTCAGTTTTACAACCTTCTCCATCTGAGCCTTGGTGAACGCGTCCTTGTTGAAGCATCTGGATCCTTTAACTCTCATCTGGTCCACAGCGTCCAACAGCTCAGGGACCTGCTGCTTGTCCCTGATGTTGAGAACAACAGATCTTCCTCCACAGCTCTGACGGAGCTCCTGGATCAACTGACTTTCATTCAGAAAGTTAACAACAGCTGGATCAGTATGATCTGACTCCACAGTGAACAGAATGATGGTGAAATCATAGACTGGAGAGCTGAATGTGGTCTGGATGGTCTCTAACTCTCCCTTGTCTTCATCAGTGAGGGGATCCACAGGTAGGACCAGGATGAAGGCATGGACGCCCTCAGGGTCACAGAGGGAGACACACCTGAGTGATTCCTCCATCACTGTCTCCGGAGGTTTTCCAAACAAGGCAGGAAGCTCCACCAGGGAAACCCGACGTCCACACACCTCTCCCTGATGTCTAACACACTCTGATGAGTTGGACACTGAACGAAGCTCTGTCTGACCTAAAATGGCCTTGGCTGCTGAAGTCTTCCCTGCTCCTCTCCTCCCACACAGAACCAGGTTCAGAGGAGGTTCGATGTGTCCAGACTTTGGTTTCATGGTTAAACCTGAATCCTCATCATCAAACACGTCACAGCTCAGATGCTCTGTGTTGTTCTCCTGCACAATCTGACCCAACCGTGTTAACAGCTCTGGATGTTCCAGATGCTTCAGCCACAAACATCTGTATCTACATGCTGTGATCATGTGTTTTAGTGGTGGATGCTGCCTGTACTGTTCCATGGAGCCTGGACTCTCCTCTCTGGGTGTTGATATCAGAACCAGTGAATGATCAAATGATCGATCACTGAAGAGCTGAAGGACTCTGCAGAGCCTCAGTCTGTGGTCCTCAGTGAAGTCTTCAGGCTGTAGAACCAGCAGGAACACATGAGGTCCAGGATCAGAGACTCTCACACAGTCCTCTACATATTGTCTTAGTCTGTCTTCAGAGACATCAGGAAGCAGCAGATCTGGGCTGTTGATGAGAACTATTTCTTTGTCCTTCCACTGTCCTCTGGCTGTCTGAAGGTCTGGTTGTCCCTCAGTGTCAAACTCAGTCTGTCCCAGTATGAAGTTCCCCACTGAGCTCCTCTCAGACCAGCTGTTCCCCAGCAGAACAACCCTCAGCTCAGACACTGGAAATAAAAACACTGAATCACAAAGATGAACCAACGCAATTCACTGCACATTCACATCAAATGTTCTGTGATCATGTGACACAGGTTCTAAAACGAGTCCTGATTGGTCAGCAGCTAATCTGGCTTTACTGAGCAGAGGTGCATCACAGAAACCGTCCAACATCATGTCCATGTCCAAACACTCAGCTGTTAGTTGATGCATCAGGTCTGTAATAAAAACTCAGTGAAGGTTTAAATGTTGAGGTTCTGTTCAGCCTGTTTCAGACGTGTTGATTCAACTGTACAGCTGCTTTAATGGCTCGTTTCTGGGCTTCAGATTCAAACGTCTCTGATCCAGGTGTAAACATGCTGCGCTGTGGCAGGTTAGTAGCACAGTTACTGTGGTACCTGCTGCTCTGAGAACAGTTTCACCTCCAGAAACAGCTGAACACTGTCAGAGCAGCTGAACTCACTGTTAGGAGGAAGCCAGTTATAACTGCTGCTGTGGCTCAGAGGTCTCTGTGCTCCTGCTTCTGTAAGAAAACAGAAAAAGACAGAGACAGTCAGGACATGACACGCAGGACACAATCCAGCTGGAAACTGGACCAGGGACTCGCTGCTCTAACCGCTCAGCTGTCGGGTTCAGCCAGCTGCAGTCGGTGACCTAACATCTGTAATGCTGTGGCTCCACCTCCTGGCTCAGACCGGGTCTTACAGGGAAACTGAAAACAGCTGCAGTGATCCGGAGTAACATAAACCTCAGCAGCTCTGAACACGTTAGAAGAGCTGTTGCATATTTCTGCTGTAAATCTGTTCATACTCACCAGATGTTGCAGCAGCTGCCATACTGTCACCGTGCTGGAAACACCAGGAGCAGCAGCACAGCTGGAGGCCAACAGCTGGATTTTAAAAAGCTAAAAACACACACACACACACAAAAAGTTTGAAAGATCATTCTCCAGGACATTTTTAACATGTGATTCCACCAGCTGCTGCTGCATCACCTCAGACACAGGTGTGATGCAGACGCTGGATCGTTTCCTGTTTTCTGTCCTCGTCTGTCCCTCAGTGACGCGTCCGACAGTTTCAGGTGAACATTTCACCGCAAAAACAAACAGAAGCTGAAGAAAGAAAGAAAGAAAGAAAGAAGCAAATTCATGTAACAGACCTCTCACTCTGAAGCACAGGTGTTCCTGTGTAAATATTCTGGTTATCGGTGTGGAGCTTTAATGTGACGTCTGCTGCAGGTATTTATCACACAGACCTTTCCTCTCAGGTACGGTTGATCATTTTCAAGCAAAAAGACAAAACGCCACAGGCTTTTAGGTCCCAGCTTTTAAATGGCAGGATTTTCTCATTCTCTACCTCCACCTGTTCAGGTGTGTTATCAGTTATTACACAGACTTGCAGTAGCAGCAGGAAGCCTGTAGGAGCAGAGTAGTAGAAGGAGTAAAGTCCTCCTGTGTTCCCTCTGCGGTCAAACACAAACTGTTTTTACTGAAACAGATGAATAAAATCAGAAACTCACAAACTCTTCAGTTCTTCTGTTATTCTCACAAACCGTCTCCATTTTTTTCAAAGGTAAACTCACAGGTGAACTCTGGCGCTTCACTTCCGGCTCCTCAGGTTTCCCTCACTCACCTGAAACAGCTGCCGTGTGTGTCCGTCCAGCTGCGGAGCCTGTTTGTTTTATTTATTTTTATTTCATCGTATAATGTGATGTTAGTTCGTGCTGTGTCCGGGCTGTGGTTACTGTCTGAGCGGCCTCAGCTGACTGTTTCCCGGGCTGTGGTCTCAGCGGCCTCGGGCTGAACGCGGACACTCACGGGCTCACCTCACTCACCTGAGAACATCACCTGTCTCACCTGCCCTGGCTGTATTCACCTGTTTATTCATCGTGTTTGGTGAAGTTCACTCACCAGCTGATTCCCGCTGCGTCTTCTCTACCGGACGGTGAAAGTGAAAGTAAAAATTCACCTCTGAAAAGTTGCTCATCGGTATTTTCCTCGTGATCAGATGAATTTTAAAGATTCATTCGTGTAAATAACACAAAACAACAAAATGAACCTCGAATATAATCAGAGAGAAAAACTCAAACTAAACCAAATCTCAAACTGATTAAAAAAACTTTTTCTGAACTTTATTGAAACAGGAAGTTTAACAAACATCACTGCTCTACCTGCTGGACACACAGGAGAGGTGCAGACAGTTTTATATTAAACCAGCCAGCCACTGAAGAGTGACTGTCATCTCTCTCTCTCTCTCTCTCTCTCTCTCTCTCTCTCTCTCACACACACACACACACACACACACAACGTGTTACCATAGAGGCCAGGCCCATGTGAGGAAAAAACTAAAAAAGAGACTTAAATACACATGGGAGGCAGAGGTACCTGAACAGGTGGAACACATCAGGGCGGGGCAGACAATCACAAAGATGGGAAACACAAAGAAACAAGAATCCAACAGAATCATTCTTCAGTCACTGAGTTTTCCCTGACACCGCATGTGGTTTTCCGTCCTGAGCAGGTGGTGGTGTGTAAATGTGACAGACACGTGTAAGGTGTTTTTCAGTTATTACTGATGTAATTAGTCCATGCTGTTTATATTCAATATGAGCTGTAACATCTGTGAGCATCAGTTTAAATGCACACTGTGAGCATAGTGTTCCACTGAGGTAACAGGTACTGTGAGCTCTTTAAGTGTCTGACCACTGAGACTTTGTAGGTGAGGAGCAGGATTTTACAGAGAACCAAAGCAGAGAAGCTAAAACAGGAGGAATGTGGTCTCTGTTCCTGGATCCTGTCAGAGGTCACACTGCAGCATTTTGGATCAAGTGCTCAGAGACTTGTTGAGGCAGGAATTACAGATTCAGTGTCCGATGGACGAGGATTCATCAGAGAGGAGAGGACACACAGTTCAATCCAAATCTTTATTGATCACTGAGCTGAGCATACAGCTGTATGAAGGCCTGTGTGTGAGGGAGCCTAAAACTAAGGGGAAAACACAGAACCAGCCAGTCACATGTACAATCGACATTTAACATTTCAACATGTAAAATATGTGAATTTACATTAACAAGTAGAATTAGACAGAAAAGCCTTATTTTTATGTTTAATCAGTGGAACACAGTTTAACATGTTCAAATGTAGCCACGGTGCATCTAACATGGTCAGTGCTGTATGTGAAGAAGAGCGTGGCTTGTTAAGTGATATTATACAAATATTCAGACATATGCAGAATAACAACAGTATAAAATAATGTAAATAAAGACACATCATTTGGATCATAGTCAGTATGTAGTGATAAAAGTACTAACAGTAATGGTAGTAGTAGTAATAATGATAAATACAGAGTCAGTGGAGAGAAAAATACAAAATTCACTGAGCATTGGTGGGGTTCAGTGGGTCAGGGTTAGCAGAGTGACAGACGATCAGCTGCAAGAGGTCGATGTGATTAGTTACAATCAGTCAACACTTCTCTGTCTTTGTTTGTCTTTGTCCAACTAACTTAAGTCCACTGTTTGTCCCGGTCAATGCAGAGCCACATGATCTCCATTGTTCTCCTGCACAATCTGACCCAACCGTGTTAACAGCTCTGGATGTTCCAGATGCTTCCGCCACAAACATCTGTATCTACATGATGTGATCATGTGTTTTAATGGTGGATGCTGCCTGAACTGTTCCATGGAGCCTGGACTCTCCTCTCTGGGTGTTGATATCAGAACCAGTGAACGATCAAATGATCGATCACTGAAGAGCTGAAGGACTCTGCAGAGCCTCAGTCTGTGGTCCTCAGTGAAGTCTTCAGGCTGTAGAACCAGCAGGAACACATGAGGTCCAGGATCAGAGACTCTCACACAGTCCTCTACATATTGTCTCAGTCTGAGCTCTTCTCAGACCAGCTGTTCCCCAGCAGAACAACCCTCAGCTCAGAGACTGGAAAGAAAAACACTGAGTCACAAAGATGAACCAACACTGGACTGGACCTATATTCATATGCTGATGACACACAACTGTACACTTCACTTTCCTCTGATGATCTCAGCTCTGATAACAAACTAATAAAGTGTATTGATGACATGAATGTGTGGAAACCTTTTACAGCTGAACAGAGACCAGACTGAGAAACTCATGGTTGATCCTAAAGGTCAGAGACAGGAAATGTCTTCACACAGGACAGATCTGTCTGAGACTCAGTGAGTCCGTCACAAACCTCTGCATTATTTTGGATTCTGATCTCAGAGTGAAAATCACATCACCAAAATCACCAGAGTTTAAAATGATCCAAACTTCATGCATTCATGTCTCAAAGTGACTCTCAGAAACTGCTTCATTCATTCATCTCCAGCAGGTCAGATACTGTGACGCTCCATTTACAGGATCATCCAAACACTCAGCAGGACGACTGCAGCTCATTCAACATGCAGCACAAAGCACTTCATGGTTTGTCTCCTCAGTACATCAGGTCATCAGGTGGAGGTCCTCCAGCTGCACCCACAATCAGATCCAGGTCTGGGGAGGGTGTGTGTGTGTGTGTGTGTGTGTGTGTGTGTGTGTGTGTGTGTGTGTGTGTGTGTGTGTCTTGTGCAGTTTGCTCCATGTGCAGCTGTGTAAATGGGATTTCTCATGATTATATTTTTATATTTCTGTTGACAGTGTTAGTGATTTTCTTGTTTATTCCTGTATGTTAATATTCAGTTTTCAGTGTAAATCACATTGAGTTTACCTGTAATGAAATGTGCCATTTAAGGTGGACTGAAGAGAATCTTTGATCCATTATCAAGCTGAAACTTGTAAATTCAGCAGTGAGATGAAATATTTGACTGAAATAAAATGTGAGTTTGTACCTACCACCTACAAAACACTGCAATTCTACATGTTGATATAGATGAAAACATTTATGACTCAGGTCACTTTAACTTACAGTTAGGTGGAAGGAATTCAATGCTGCTGCTATGATGCAGACCTGTCAAGATTGAGAAAATGTAGACATTCATCCATTCACATGTATTCTGTAATGACTTCATACTTCAGCTGTCCCATGATTGTTGGTGTCCACAACCTGCATTAACATGTTCACAGCCTTCACACACTGATACAAGTATTATCTGCTCTGTCTGAACCAAGTCCATTATACCTGCATCTGTGTGAGGACACACCTCAGAACCTGAGAGGGTTGGACTCAGTAGTTGTTCTTGTTCTGCTGTGTGTCTGTTGTGTTACTGTGTGACTTCACTGAGAGAAATTAAAAACAGTCAAATTGCTTGTGTGTGTTCACATGTTTGGTCAATAAAGTTGATTCTGATTGAACACAGTTGTAGTGTGACAGTAAATAAAGCTCCAAACTCTCAGACATGGAGGCTTCACACTCCTCAGCTCGACTCCTTTCTAATCCAATCTAAAGAACTTCCTGTGTGTCTCTGCTTTTCTGCTGAATCTGCTGAAACTGTCCAAGTGATGCGTCACACAAACAGGACAGAGGACACAGTTCATTTATGACGAGTGTTACATGTGGACAGTGTGTGAAGACAGTGTGTTATCCAGACTGATAAAGTCTGACAGGACTCACCTGGTGATGAGGACGCCATGATGTGTCTCTGCCAGCTGGAGACAAACTGCTGAGCTGAAGACTCTGCAAAGAAAAACACTTCAAATGTTCAGTTGTTGTGAGTTTGATCTCAAACCCAAATGTCTTCAATGTACAACAAGAACATATTAAACTACATGTTCCAGCACTAACGTGTTAAACTGTTTCAGGATCAGTTCAGAAACTCACTGTGATAATAAACTGTCTCCTATGACCCTGATCTGCAGATCGAAGGATGATCAGAGGTTTGTCCTTTAATGAGCACTTCAATTATCCACTTTAAACACAGACACACTTTCACTTAGTTTTATTAATCTGCGGTTTGTTAAGTTCAGTCTCTGAATTTGTTGCTTCGACAGGAATCAGGAGGAAAACGAAAGTAAAAAATCAAAGATGGCGGCTGCGCTGACTTCCTGGATAGTAAAGTTAAACTTGGCAAACTGGTTAAAAAACAGAAACTCATCCTGAATAATCTCTGATAATTCTTTAAACATACCACAGTAATACTGTCTGTTAATTCTCTGTTATAAACCCAGTGTTTACGTTAGAGGGACAAACCGGGACTCGGTCCGTTTCTCATCTGAACGACACACAACCGAGGACGATCCAGGTTCATCTAATGTCCTGAACCTGTGTCCTTCTGCAGTCACACGGTTGACTCTGTGGACACGTCCACGACACAAACCGAATATTATTTCACTTCAACTGCGTCTTTTTACCGGTTTTAGTGAAGTTTACTCACCGAAAACAGAGACTGCTGCTCCACTAACGGTTTCAGGGAAGTCACGTGACCCGTCAGAATGCGTTGCATTCAAGGACCCAGAACTGAGTGCGTAAATGTGACTGACACCTTTGAAAGTATGTGAAATTTGGTTTTGAATTATTCAACATTTTCTTTTTCATCAGGCCACGTAGTTTATATTTAATCTGAACTGTAACGTCTGTGAGCATCAGTTTAAATAATTCACTCACTTTTAAACCTTTTCTCTCTCACACAGATCATTTACACTGAAACAGGAGAGATTAAAGCTGTGGAAGTACAGAGAATAGAAAGTTCAAAGTTCACTCTAATGTTTTCTACCTTTCTACCATCGTTCATGGACTTCAGATGTGTTTTTGTTTCAGCTCAGTTTAAATTAACAGCAGCTTCTCAGGCCACAGCAGAGCAGCCACGCTGCTCCTCAGAGTTTTCTGTTTGTTTTCATGTAACAGAGCAAATGTTTTACAGTTTTCAGTTAAATGATAAAATGAACCAGTAACCTGTACCCGATTCATACCTGAACCCTAAAACCAGGTCTGAACCCTGAACCAGTGTGAGGACCAGACAACATGTCCTCTCTACGATGGTCCCAGACCATAATTTGTCCACACAACCATAGAAAGACATGTACACAGACACACAAAGGAAAAATAATACCAGCCATGTTGTCACAGCTGGTAATAAACCAAACTCATTCACCTCTAACATGTGTCTGAGTCCTTCACATGATTCATCATGTTAAACATGTATGACTGATATTTATTACAGAGGTTCTTTATTTAAAATCCACACTGATATTTTTTAATTGCACATTACAAAAAAAAAAGACGATTTAAACAAAGACATTTTTCTAAATTTTTAAATTCATAATATGAACAAAATTTACTTACAGGACCTAATCTTAGTGTGAAACTGTTCTAGACATCACACAAAAAATAATTATTCAGTTCTGCTCTTCTTAACTATTTTAAATCACCTGGAGTTTCTGAACTTTTTATATTGGGATAAATTGGGATTCATTGAATTTGAAGAAACATTAAACTTAAACATGTAACATGTCAAACTACACACAGTAAACTTGTGTTCTCATGTCAGCTAAGTTACTGTTTAACATTCTCTACAGTTACACAGCAGGTGGTGTGAGGTCAGGTTCACACACAGCTCAGCACTTCACATCCAACTTAACATAGAATTAATTTACATTACAGAGCCTTTAAAATTATTTGATGACAAGAACAAAAATACAAAAACTTCTGCAACACAACATCCAGAAACTTAACAAGTCAAAAAAAAGTACTGCAGCAAAAGTTGTTTTTTTTTTTTAAACAAAGAAATACAGAAAAAGTAGGAACACGGAGTCATCATGGGAGTGATGACTCCAAAACCGTCAGCTAATCAGCGTCACCTTCCTCAGGTGTGCTCGCTCTCGAACAGGCAGGAAAGCGTGAGGCCCGCAGGTGATTTGACTGACCCGCTTCCTCGTTTTTATCGCTCGAACATCGAGTCAGTGCCGCAAAGCAAAGGCAAAGAGAGAAGCTTAAAGAGCTTAAAGCTCAACCGCCAAACTCCGGAGGGTCTGTGAGTGACACCGATCTAACGATGGCGCAGTGTGGGGCGACACTGGGCATCAATTAGCGGTGATTTTAAATGGTAAGAGCGGTGTTTTTAGACTGCGCACCAAACTTCATTCAGAAACTTTGGATTTTTAGGTTTCCCGTTTATGTACAAACAGACACACCTATCCAACTGCTTATTTTATGTGTTTTATTAATTATGATGATCTTAAGTCAAATTCGGCATAGGTGATTGCTGACAATACAAAACCTAACGTCGAAGAAAAGGCATTTTATTTTAGAGGAGTACAAGACACCGCTGCTGGTTCCCGCCTTGCATCTGCCCATCATGGTGTGTGAGGCGGGCACAGTTACAATAACAGGAAGTTGGCAGCGTTTAAAAAACAGTGCTGCGTGTGTGCGGAAGTGAAACGCTACTGACTTTTTTCTTTTAATTTTTTAAACTAATAATTATAATAATAATGTCGCATTTTGGCATAATAAAAAAAGAGCTATTTCTGCGGATCTGTATCAACAGTTTACTCTGAACTGTTTGTTCAGAATTTCAAGTCAAACTAAATGATGGTGCTTGCAGGTCTATTCTGCTCTTATAACAGGACAAAGGACGACCTGAAGACCACATCAGTGTGTCCCCAGTTTCAGTGGAACCTTAAACACTGACAAATGTTGAACCTGGTGACATCTTCAGATGCTTTGTTTTGTCCAACCAACTGTTCACAATATAAAAATTTAACTAAAGTGTGAGACGAGAAAAAGCAGCAAACTCTCAGCTTTGAAACGCTCAAACATTTTGCATGTAGATTGTTGATTTTTCAATAATAGTTACGCAATAGTTTTCCACCACTTGACTAATCAATAATCAACTTATTGTGTTGACAGTCTGAGTTTGTTTCTGCTCGACTCCTCACATGACACACAGGTTGTGTTTGGAGTGATCTGCTGAACATGGTGTCTGCGTCTGTGTCTGCAACAGAATTACACATCACATCAGGAAATGTCAGAGTGTGTGTGTGTGTGTGTTAGAAACACAAAACAAACACATGGCGTTTGCTGCAGAGATGATCTTTGGGTTTATGTTGGAGGAGCTGAGGTGATTCCCGCTCTGTGTGCGTCTGAGCGTCAGAACAGGAGGCCATCTTGTTTTGCATGTTATTTCCCTTTTGTAAATAACACGACAATGCAAATTTCTGTTCTATTGACACCCGCTAGACTGGAGTGTGAATCCAGTTGTGTGGTACAGGGTTACTCATTCAGACACTGACCTGGTCCTGGTTTCAACTAAACTTATGCAAAGCAGAGGAAATGTGATCCTGAGCAGTTTAGTACAGCGAGAACCAGAACTGACTGCAGCTCTCCGTCACTGTGGAGGTAGGTACCGTCTCTCTGTTCATACACTGAGCTTTATGTTTTCTTTTAAGCTTTGGAAAGTGAAGTTTATCTTCAACTAGGATTTAAAAAAAGCGACAAACTACATGAGGAGGTGAAGCTGAGAACCTGTGGTGGGTCTGGCTGGTTTATGGGGACTCTAATGGTTATAATGGCAGTAAAGTTGTGACTGACCGACCTGATGGTAATCAGTTTTCCACCTAACCTGACCATAACCTTTTTTTTTTTTAAATGTGAGAAAGTAAAAGAGTTGGATTCTCCAGCAGCTTTGAAAATGTCTGGACAAACATGATCACATGTGAAGTGAAGCCTATTCGGGCAGTTGTGTTGAGTCTGTGCGGTGATACCGTGTTGTCAGTGGTTTCAACCTGATCAGACGAGGCGTGTTATTCTCATGAACACTAACCGTAGTCGTATCTGAACCGTGATAAAACTGAACGGAATCCAGACGGAGCCAGTACGTGGCTGATACACGGACACCAGTGTCACAGCAACATGTGAATACTGAACATCAGCCCACCACCAAATTCAGTGACAGTGGAGGAACAAGTTCAGAATTTCCTGCTTTGAAATGTTACTTTAGTGAATAACTGTCTAATCATTAACATGCGAAGTGCAGGAAAACCTCCCTGTGACTGTTGTACATCATATCATTATATTAGCAGCATTTTACAGTTGGTCACAGTGAGCTGTTCTATACGAGGCTGCATCTTTTGATTATTGTCAGTGTTCTGATTATTTTCTTTCTTTATTTAATCGATTGATTGTTTGGTTTGTGAATTATAAAAAGCAGACAACAGCCACGTCTGAGAAGCTGGGACCATAAAATGTTTGGCCCATTTACACAGGACATGATTTAAAGGATTGTCATAATATCTGACCAATCGTTTTGGCTCCAAGTTTCAAGATTCAGATCTATTTGTCCACATACTTTTGTCCATATATCATTTTCGTACAGTCTGTAACCCTCTGGTTTGCAGTGTATTCATCATGTTTTCCCCTCTGTAGAGTGAGCTGTGATAAAGGGCGTCTGAGGCTGTATGAGGAGCATCTTCATCATTTCTTCGTCATCCCTCCACGAGTCTGTTAACCCGTCACTGATGTCCACTGACTGCTGAAAGCTCAACGTCCTCCATCTCTGGAACTTCACTTCCTCTTCCTCCTCCTCCTAAATCACTCCTCCATCCTGCTGTTTGTCCATCATGAATCCCTATGGAGACACAAACCTGACCCCTCACTCACGTGTCGCTACTCTGGGTGTCCAGAGTTCACCTCCATATTCAGCCCCCGGCTCCTATGATAATGCCCATAATGCATCTTTCTCCAGTTTGCCATGTCCTGCAGTCATCCAGACAGGTCACAGCTCTCTTCCAGCTTTGAGCCATAACTCTCCTCCCTCATCAGACCAAGATGGAGGTCAAAACCTGGTCCGATCACCAAACTCAGACCTCTCCACCTCACCGCTTCCAGCCTCAGATCCAGGCTTCAGCCTTGGATCCAGGTCTCTGTCTAGCCTGGCTCCGTCTCCAGTTTCCATTCCCACACCAAACCCGTACCCTGCCCCCGCCACCCCCCCCCTCCTGCCAGATCTCCGTCATCATCCCGTCCCCAGACCTCCGCCTGTCTCCTCTCCCCGCTCAGTGCTCCGAGGACGCCTGTCCGGACCTGGAGTGCTCCATCTGCTTCAGCGAGTTCAACAACGTCTTCCGCTGTCCCAAGATGCTTCACTGCAAGCACACGTTCTGCCTGGAGTGTCTGGCGCGCATCAACGTCAAGTCATCTGAGCCCAGCGCCATCCAGTGCCCGCTGTGCCGCAGCCTCACGCCTCTGCCCACCCTCGGCCTGCCCAAACTCACCACGGACTCAGACGTGCTGTCCTACCTGCCGGCCGCCATGCAGAGGGTCTACAGCATCCGCTTCCTCCGCAATAAAGGGAAGCTGGAGGTCAAAAGGTCAGGCTGTCAGGAGTCAGGATTCTGTTGTGATGATGATGTGATGCTGTTTTCCATGTGTGAATCAAAGAAAACACTCCCAGTGGGAGGAGCTTGTTGTCTGTGGTTTGTGACGCACTCAGCTTCATCTGACCAATAACTTTCTGTGTCACTTAGGTCGTCTGAAAGTCATCGGCGATGGGGTCAGAGGTCGCTGACGTCCCTGAGGTCAGTGAACCGCTCTCTGGACGTGGGGCTTCCCAGCCCGCCTGTCAGGGGCCGTGGCGAGGCGGGGGGCGTGGGCGGCGCTCTGTTCAGACTGACGGGCCGGCCGGCGTGCCGAGCCTTCCTCCTGACGTCTGTGGTGATGATGATGGTGCTGCTGACCGGCATCATCATCTACCTCCTCAACTTCAAATGAGACTCGAACTGACTGTGAGTGACATCACATTACATCACATCCTGTCTTCCTCCTGTGAAATCTGCTTTTATTTTTGTGACTGAAAAAAAAAAAACACACAAAACCCACCAAACTGTAAAATTCCACCGTCTCCAATAAGCAACATGTGTTTCACTGCTGTGGCTAACGGATGAAAACACGTCCAGATGTGCAATAAAAGCCTCGGCTCAGGCTCTTGTGCAACAAGCAGCGTTTAACTCGTGGATGACACTTAAAGCCGGGACATGGAGGAGACGATCTGTCCTTACATCAACCCTCTGAGGACCAGCTGACACCTGAGCTCAGAAAGTGCCTGAGAAACGCAGAAGCTCTGGACTTTGTAACCTGTGCCAGAAGTTTGAAAGAATCACCCAGAGGTCTGGAAATATCAGCAGAGGAGGAAACGTAGCAGAGGAGACTGAGAAACACTGGACTTTTACCTGCTTCACTCAGTGTGTGGAGGTTCAGGAAACACCAGCTGGCTGATCTGAAGGTCGTTGGATGGCAGCGAGTGATGATGGTGTGTAACAGTAGAAAACAACAGGCCGATCGCAGCTTTATTATGTTAACAAGAGGCCAGAGTCTGTGGTGGTTTCCATCCAGCTGCAGATAAAAGCTGAAACATTAATCTTCTCTCACTTTGTCACTTTGGGATGTGAACGTCCGCTGAAACACAACATTAGTGTCACTTCCGCCCTGACATAAGACCTGAAACCAGCCTGTCATTTCCGTCTCCTCACCTCACTTTAAACACAAGATTCCATAAACCTGTCAGCAGGTGGCGCTGCCTTCTTCTTCATGTTCTCCTGTTTTAACTCGCTCTGGCAGCTTCCAGCACTTTACAAAGACTGAATGGCTCATGTTTGGTTCTGTCTTTAAAAGTTACTGTTCCCTCTTGGTGGAGCTGCAGCTCTGACCTCGCTCTTAACCAAATGCTGGAAACAAGAGCCATGCAAATGACCCGAGCCACAGTTAGTCTGACGCAGGGCTCAGAGAGCCGAGTCCAGGACTCTTTATACGGACTCAGACTCTAACACATGACCGTGGGTTTAACGTATAAACAAATCAAACTCTGAAAACCTGGACGAGTAAAACCAAACGCACTGAGGTGAACTGACCTTTTTAAAGAAGCCAAAGACTGACGGGCAGTTCAGAGCCTGAAATAAACTCTGTATGAATTTTGGGGCGGTTTGTGGTTTGGGCGTTCAGTCTGCCAGCTCGTCTCTTACACTCTGCAGGAGGCCGCCAGCTGTGGGACAGTCCCTTAGTTCTGCACTGGTGTCAAACACAGAGGGACATGAGTCTAATTCAGCTGAATCCTGTTCACTTAGACCCGATCAGGACATCAGAATCATGAACTTCACTTTAAAAAGATCCAGAATTTTCTCTGGTGCTCGGCTGAAAATGGCCGAACTGTCAACGAGCAACAAGCAAAACTTTCCCAACAAACACTTTGACTTGCAAATCAGATGTAACCTGAGATCAGAGACTGGCTGCACTGCTCCGTCCCAAAGCTTCACACATCAAAACGCATATTTTAAATTCATGTTACTCTTCAGTTACAAATATTAATGTGATGATTGTGTTTGTGCTCTCAGGTTTTTATGTTGTGTACTGTGTGTTTTAAGGCTCAGACCTGTTTTACTGTGCAATGTAAAATAAATGATTTTATATATTTTTATGTAACAGTTTTAGCAAAGCTTGCACTATCACCGTGTTTCATGTTGAACTTGAATAAATTCCTTTTTGAATTAAACAGTTTGATTTGTTTTATTAGGCAGAGAAAGTTCTCACTGCTGGAAATTTAAAGGAGTAATTTAGGTTTAAATTCTTCTTTGAGCCTATGTGATGTTTACACTGTGTAAACTGATGATGTTTGAAGCTCATGCTGAGTCCAGCAGGGTTTTTTAGTCAGTGGAACCATCTCAGTCTTCTCTTTAATAACCTATAACATGTTTTAAATACAGCTAACTATCATAACTTGTCTGTCTGCCAACAGAAATGAAATCCTTCATGTGTCTAGTGGAGTAAAGTCTAATATGGAAAAACGGATAATATCAGGTAAATAAGAAGAAAACATTCGTGCAGAAAATGATCTGAAAAGATTTTAAGCGACATCCAGATGCTGCAAAGCTGTGGTAGGACCGACCTCTACACACAGAGAAGAATGCAAAACCTGAAGAGCAGATTTAAGAAATCTCAGTAAAAACCTTTAGGCAACCAGCAGGTGGAGCTGTAGCACCAAGAACAGAAGTGTGTAAAGAAACAAGAGGCCAGTCTGAGTCTGAGTCTGAGTCTGAGTGTGTGTGTGTGTGTGTGTGTGTGTGTGTGTGTGTGTGTGTGTGTGAGGAGTCAGTTGCCACGTGGAGTTCACTGACTAATTTTGCTGAATGTATTTGACAGGGACATTTATAGAATATAAAACAACAACTCATCAAAAGTGCAACCAGGCACTGAATTTGTCTGCTTCCATTTTCTCAGTCGTGTTTCTTTCCTCATTAGTCAGTGATGCAGTTGCTGAACTGGAAAATCAGAAATCTGAGAGATGATTCCAGTTTCCTCCATTTTCCAACGAAAATCAGAGAAACAATGAGACGTTCCTTTAAATCTCCTGAGTAACTTTAAACTCAGCGAGCATTTGCATTTTTTAAAGTTCACTGTGTTGCACCATGATTTCCACCTAACGAACATTCTGACAAATGTTTTATCAGAAACAGCATCCTGGTGAGTTTAAAGAAAACAGGAAGTCTAATCTGACTGACCGCTGCTTCCTGTCAGTGCACTGAGTCTGCTGTGAAATCTCCTGTGCATCCTTTATGACACAGTGTGGGTGTGTGTGAGTACGTGTATGTTGATAGGTGACTTTGTGTATGACAGTGGACACACCTTGACAACACACTGGGCGATTAAACCATGGAGACCAGCCACGTGTCCCACCCACTTCACATCCTGCACAGATCTGCCTTCAAGTCTCAGAGTGTAACTCCACCCAGGCTGCTGCTACACACCCGGCCCGACCCTGAGCAGCACATCACACTGCAACGCTACATCACAGCTGGGCGTCGTCACAAATACAACAAACCACACCTGAACAGACCAAGCTTTAATCAGCTGCTCACATGGCTGATGGTTTCTGCACCGACACTGCAGGTGGTCAGCAACAGTGATGCACAACACGTTTTGTTGCTTACAGCTCAGGTGTAGTCGGGCCAGACTGCACCGTGTCAGAGTAACACCCCCACCTGACACACCTGGCACATAGATGAGCATCAGTTGCGATGGTTGTTGGTTTTATCCTGTGCAGTGTGTCTGCAGCTGCATCTGAACTGAAGATCCCAAACTGGTCCTCAGAAAGACGGAGAGAACACACACACTCTCTGTGACACACTTTATTCACGGGTGAAGCTTTGTTCTGTCTCAGCCTCCTCTCTGAAATCCGGTTGTGTAATGAGACAGAAGGAGGGGATGAGACCCAACCAACCAAAGCAGCTAACACAAACTGTGTGACACTGTGTGTGTGTGTGTGTGTATGTGTGTGTGTGTGTGTATGTGTGTGTGTGTGTGTGTGTATGTGTGTGTGTGTGTGTGTATGTGTGTGTGTATGTGTGTGTGTGTGTGTGTGTTGCTGGTTCACCAGACTGCAAAACATTTTTGTGTTTTACTAATCACATGCACTCACTTTACTAGTGATAAACAATTCAAATAAAACTCTGTTTTATCTGATGACCCCCTTAACCAAAGTGTCTTCAGGTGAGAGACAGTGTGTGGGACAGTCAGATTTCCATCTGATGCTCTTTACCTGTAGATTCATGATTTTCCAGGCTTCTTACAGTTCGATGGGTCAGTGTAAATAAACAGCTCTACTTCTCCCTCTTTTCTTCTGCAACAACAATTTGTGCGTTTACACTTTTTCCACATTAGTTACCAGTTAAAGTTTCTGCTGAATATAAACTGAATATGAGGCCCAGCATTTTCCTGTTGGTGGACATGGAGGACAGTGGACGGGTTTCCTGAGTTCATTGACCTCATTCAGAACAATTTCATTCCTCTGTTGTGAACACACACACACACACACACACACACACACACACACACACACACACACACACACACACGCACGCACACGCACACGCACACTCACACACACACACGTTTGGTTTGTGTGATAGAAGGCTTGTTGTTGGAGCAGGAGAGAACATCCTCACTGTCCCCTGATGCTTTGCCAGTTTCCCAGGATTCCATTGTGTGCGTGAGCACGTCGCTGCTGAGAGTCTGAACAGTGTAACTGGATGGTCGGTCCACACAGGGGAAAGCTCCGTGCTTCTGTTTCTCACTGATAACACACTGTATGTTGTTGTTCATTGTTGTACCTGTCGTCATACCTGGCCAATAAAGCTGAATCTATAATTATTGATTTGTTTGGCCACCAGAGGGCAGACCAACTCCACAGGAGGCTAACTGACACAGAGCCATATTCACTTTCTAAAGTTGTCCTGGCTAACATGTTAGCAAACAGCTGTTTACTGCACAGACCAACATGTCCCCCACTCACTGGACAGGTGTTTATGTCCACATGATGAATATAAGCCCAGAATCTGACTCCATGAACATCAGCAGACAGAGCCGTGTGCTGCAGAGCTGCAGATTTCATACCAGTTACAGTCTTTTGAATTATCGTCAATTTAAAGTATCCATAGGTGGAGAAATACAGCAGGTGTTCAACACCAGCAGTCGTCCATCCACTGTCTTCTGCCTGATGTTTAAACTCAGCTACAGGCAGTGGTCTGTCTCGTGTCAGTGCTCTGGAGCCACTGAAGGTGAGACGACGTCGTTTGATCAGCAGGTGGAAGTGAAGGCCGAGCGACTTCCTGCAGGGAAAACACTGATGATCCCGTACGGTCCATGGAAAACACACGGGAAGTTTGACTGGAAGTCGTTTTGTTCACTGCAGAAAAAAGTTGTAAAATCCACAAATGTATCAGAGCCTCATGACTGTGTGTGTGTGTGTGTGTGTCAGCAGGACATTCCAGGCAGACTTCAACTTCCTGTTTCATGAAAACCAACAGACACACACCCCCCCACACACACACACACACACCCCACACACACTGTGATCACAACAATCCTAATAGTTATAAAGATCAGTCTGAACAGAAACAGGATCAAAGCAGCTCAAACCTTTATTTTGAAATGGAGCGGTGGGATGAAGACCATTCATGTTTCTTGCTGTGGACTGGATCAGGTTCATCAGTCTGCAGAGCTGGAGGCTCCTGCCCCTGATTCAGCCTCCTGAGGAGCTGGGCTCACTGAGCTGGACATCTCCTGACTGCAGGGACAGACACAGCAACAGCATTTATACAAAGAACCAATCAGACGTTAAAAACATTTGTCAAACAGGAAGAATATTATATGTCAAAGCAGCTGCAAGGAAGCAGGACGTGACAAAACAATGAGCTGGAAGAGGATGTAAAGTTCCTTAGAGCTGAGTCTACACTGATAAGTACGTGGATCATGTGATCCATTGTTAATATAAAAATATTGACTGTAAAAGGAAAGAAAAGCGAAGTGACTAAGGACCTTTACTAAAACTGAATCCTAAATATAAAATTCTGAGATTTAAATGAGGATTTTTAAAAAAACTCTGATCCTTTAATAAGATGCATGAAGGTCATTTTCATTGCATCAGACCCATTAACGTCCACTGAGACGAAGCTTTTGGGATTTATACTGTAAACATGACTAATGTATGAGGACAACAAAGAATCTCCATAAGAACTCCAAGTCACTAAAAACCTGCTGAGAGGCAGCTGGGTGCCGGTGGACCCAGCTCTCGTCCCGGAGGTCCCTCCCGTCCCGGAGGTCCCTCCCGTCCCGGAAGTCCCTGGTGTGTGTTTCCACGTGGGTCGAGGTACGAAGCCGAAGTCGCCCAGCCTGTAGCGGGCCCACAGGAACAGTGGATCTGTGGACAGGTTCAGGGTCTCTGCTCTGTGAAGGGGAGACAGGAGGACAGGAGTAGACGCTCTGAGCTCAGGGACAGAGGGAAGTAACCGAGTCTTAAATCCAGTTCTGATTGCTGCGGCTCTACCTGGCTGCTTCGGCGCCCAAGGTCTGAGCTTTCTGTCCTCGACTGCTCTTCTCTGTGGGGTTGTTGGGGGCGGAGCCTGATCCCTGGGGGGCGGTGCTCTCCAGGATCTCCAGCAGCCTCTGCATCTTCCACTGAGCCTCGGACGTCTCCTCTGAGTCCTGCAGAGGACAGAGAACACGGGTGAGACACACCTTAAACCGTCCTCGCTGTCTGGAATCCAGCTCCCACAGATGTAAGGATTCATTTCAAGCTGCAGCAGGAACTAAAGCCTCTGTCCTGATGCTCCTCAGCTGGACGGTGCTTTTACCGTCAGGATGTGTTCGAGAGTGATGACTGCTTCCTGGATGACGCCCTCCAGCTGCCACCTCCTGCTCCTCTGCTCCTGTATCTCGACCCCCAGCTGATCCACCTCGGCTGTTTTCTGACGGCAGTCCTCAGACGCTGAGGCCATGAGCTGCCTGCAAACACACCAGAGACACACACAGCTGTGAAACCTCACGTCCAGGTGTCCCAGTCTTTAGTGTTTCATCTCCTCAGTAACGTAGCTCGGAAAGTCTGTGTAAGTATAAAGAGATGAAGCTTCACCTGAGAGCCTCCTCCTTGGCCAGCGTGTGCTCGTGGGCGACTGTCCTGTCCTTCAGCTTCACCCTCAGCTGCTGGCTCTTCTTCATCAGCTGTTCTGCCTCCTGAAGAAAAGACAGCGTTGAGCGGTTTTGGGGAATTTTGCTTCTCAGCACACTGACATGTTCTCTGTAACCAAATCTCAGACTCATCTGAGGACTGTCATCTTTCTGTCCCGCTCAGGCAGAAGAAAACGATAAATAAACAAACAAGCACCTTTTTAGGCAGCAGGTTTTTGTTTTTAAAAGACGATGGGCTCATTGTGCCTCTGTTCCAGGTGTTCTCAGATGCAGGTGTGGTATTAATCAGCTGGGGATGAAGAAGAACCTTGTGCTAACCTTACTGACCCTACACGTCCAATGAGATGAAAGATCCTGTTCCCATCTGGTGCTTGTGTTTTATTCAGTTTTCTATTTTTATTGAATTGTCAGAGTTCTATTTTAGCAAAGCTCAGTGGTCGACCCCCGTCTCAGATTAAAGACACTGCTCTGATAGTGATAGATTGATTGATGATTGATTACCATCTCCAGACTCGAGTTGTCCTCAGTAACCTTGCTGAGATCCTTCCTCAGTTTGTCCATATCGAAGCAGAGATGACTCTGTCTGTCTCGCAGGGCGTCTTTCTCTTTCCATAGAGCCATGTTGTGATCCAGCAGGACCCGGATGTCCTGCAGCGTCTGGCTGTGCTGAGCCCTCTCCTCCACAAGAGCTTTGGAGACTTTCATTTTGATGCAGTCTCTTGCTGACTTGTTTCTCTGTGCAGTCACTCTGTATATGGAGAACAGTGGAGGGTGAGAACGAGCTCGTGTCCTGCAGGTGTTCTGTAAACTGTCAGTGTAACTGTAAACTTTACTTTCCCCTCTCCAGCGCTGCTTCTCTCCTCAGTCTGTGGATGGCAGCTTCATGTTCCTCCTTCTCACTGACCAGCTGCTTCTCCAGAGCCTCCCTGTCAGACATCTGCTTCACCAGCTGCACCAGCTGCATCAGCTGCTCCCTCTGCTCCTCCAGCATCAGCACTGAGGGGAGGAGAGTCCAGTGAGTCAGGACAGGACGGGACGCTTCACACAAAGCGTTATAAACCTCCTCCCTCTGAACCTTCCTAACAGACAGACACTTTACGCTCTGATATGAAGCAGGCTGAACCCTTCACTTCAACAACCTAGTCCCTTAAACTAAGACTGAGATTTAACCAAACCAATGAGAAGGAGATAATCTGCTTCAGTCCAAAGAGACTGACCTCTCATCTTGACACCTCGTGTCTCTGGGTTGTCTTTCATCAAATGTCTAAGACTGTCTAAACACCAAAATTAGAACTGCTCTCAGTCTAAGAGAGCGGAGGATGAAACGTCCTCCACATCATGATTGTCTCACTCTGCGTCGTCCTCTGTGATGTGAGCTCGTCAGTCCTCTCCTGCAGCTCCTGCAGCTCCTGCCTGTGCTGCAGCTTCAGAGCTTCTCTGTGCTGCTCCGTCACCTGCTGCTGATTCTCCAGCCGCTCGACCAGCTCCTCCGCCTCCTTCTGTTTCACAGCCGCCGAGTGTTTCAGATACTCGGCGATGTCTTTCTTATCCGTCTCCAGTAAGCTGTGCAGAGAGGCCAGGCGCTTGTTCTGCTTCTCCAGCTCGTCACATTTAAACTGGCATCTGTGTGATGAAGAGGAGCACGTGGGCTGAAGGGTTACATTCAGGAATGTTCTGTGATTTGTGTTGTTTAGAGTAGATGATAACGGTGAGAGCTGCAACTACAGCCTCAGCAGTTAGTCAGTGAATTCATTCTTCATTCAACAGAAACTGGAAACTCTTTTCATGATCTGTTCATCATCTCAGTCACTTTAAAAGCAGTGAACATCGGCTGGTTCCAGCTTCTCAGGTGTGAACAGCAGAACTTTACCTGCTGTTTTAAATTAGTTCTGACTCATTTTACGTTTATCACACTGCGTCTCCCCCCTGTGTTCACATCACTGTGTATTATTACATTTACTTTCACACTTTCATTTTGTGATCACAAACACGCTTCACTCTCACTAACAGACACGTGATTATGTCACAGTGCTGCTAACTGGTGCCAGTGCTAACATAGCTAACATCTCTCCGGCCAGTTAGCTGAACAGCTAAAATAAAAATAAATACAAAACTAAATGAAAGATAAATAAAATAAACTAACACGTTTATCTACAGTTATAAACCATTCTGTCTTTATTTCCTCAAACCTCTTTCAGCACTGTCCTACCTCTCCAACTTCTCGCCCAGGGACCAAATCTGTGTCAAATACAGCGACTTCTCTTTGTCCACAGCATCGATTTTATCTTCCATTCTTATTTATTTCTGTTTGATCTTTTTACTTTATCTTCCTGAGCTTTGTTTGTCTCTGCTCTTTATCTTTTTTAATCCATGTAAAACATTTTCTTCTTTTAAACAAAGTTCACAGAAAAATCGAAACCAACATTAGACCATGGAGCTGCCTGTTGCTAGGGAACGTTGCCTTCAGGGGCAGCTTGTAAAGTTCTTCTCCTTTTAAAAATAAACTAACCGTCATCACTTTTTCTCACTTTGTACATGTTTGTTTTTTTCTTTTTAATCTTGTGCACTCTTGTGTTAGTGGTCTAAGGTAGGAGGAATCCATTTTGTCCTACATTCACACACTTAGCTCAGCGGTCGAGGAGAATACGGACTGAAGTTGGAATCTTGGACCACAACGATCATCACTGTCTTCTTCTTCTGATCTCTTTCTTTGTCTTAGGGAAGGGAGGTCAAATCAGGACAGGGACGTCCTCGAGTGATGAGCCCAGCTGATGATGAAGGTCGAAGGTCGTCAGTTAGGGTCAGGCAGAGAAAACTTTTCACCTGAAAGAGAAAAACAACAAAAATTATTAACTTAAAAAAAAAACTAAACACTCATGTGTTCACCAGAAGATTCACCTTCTGCAGGAGACTGAGGTTATGGAAAGGTTACACACACACACACACACACACACACACTCACACACACACACACACACACACACACACACACACACACACACACACACACACACACACCACCCAATCATGCAATCCACAGCTTTATTAATACCTGCACATGCAGACTGAACTCTTCCCTCTGTCTGTGGCTGCCAAACCACTGTTTCTGTAGTTACTGTGTTTAGCCTCAAGCAGACACACACACACACAAACACACACACAGAAACACACACAGACACACACACAGACACACACACACACACCTGCCTGGGCCCCAGAGTTCGTCCTCACTGAGTGAGCTGAGGACATTCAGGCTTCACGTCCTCCAGCATCACAGACTATGAATTGTCCCTGTCTCTGATTTGTTTTTGTTTTTGTTTGTTAGATCTTATTTTATAACACAGCAACATCCGTTTCCTGTGTTAACACTGTAAACAACCTGCACACACACGTACACCAACACACCTGCATCATATAACTGCAGCTCAGAGCTCAGACAGGACTCAGCTGCAGGAGTCAGGCCTTTGACACCACGTCTGTGGTCCTGAACCTGAGTGAACCTGAGTTCACTGAGCCCAGCATGCACCTGTGTGATGATACATTCAGGTACAGCAAGTCATTTTCATAGCTGAGGTTTCTTCTCAGCACACTGTTAGAACCCGGGCGGTGTCCTGCACGCTACCGCCGCCTCCACAGATATTCAGCCTGAGGCAGGTGCACTGTACCTCAGCTGTCTCTGGGTTACTGTCTGTTTTTCTTGGCTCTGTTTGTGTCCTCTGCATCAACCCAGCAGAGTTTAGCCTGCGAGGATGATGCCTTTAAAATGCAAATAATGTGCTCTTTGCACGAAAAGTGAGAGGAATATGTTTCCTCAGTAGGAAAAGATTAGACGGAGGGAGACACGAGAGGAAAGACAAAGCAGTTTGTGGTGGAAAGTGAAGGTGTGGAGGTCGAGGTTTTCCTTTTTCTCATCCATATCATGGTATGTATACCTTTTAAATGGGGAACAAAAAAAAAACATACAAACACAAAATACCAACATGAGTGAAGGTGTGGCAGGTAAAGTCACAAAGACATGTAAACACAAACATGTCAGTAAATCCCATGAAAACCAGCAGTGTGTTTCAGAGATGTTCAGCTTCTTCAGTGAAACACGATGATCGATCTGAGCTCATACGTAAGAAGTGTGAATGTTTTGGTAACTTCTTATTATTTATCATAAAACTGATTTTACTGAACCACAATAAACTGTTTGTACAAAACTCCATTTAACGGTTTATGTCCAAAGTAAAACGTCACGTCCGGGTCACGACCAGGTCACGCCCCGCCCACACGCAGCATCAAAAGAACGAGACGTTTTCTCGTTATCACCTGTACCGGACCGGTGCCGGTTACTCGGATTTGTGTGAAGTCTTTGAATGCTACATACAACGCGCAGCACAGGTAAGTAACTGTTTACAGTTCGGTTCTAGCTGAATGCGCACGCACGGTGTCATCCGGTAACGTTAAGTTCGCCGGCGTCACGAGGCCTCACGGAAGGTCTGACATTACCGTTAAATTCAAACAGCTGTCGTTAACGTTACCGTAGGAGAGGTACATGTGAGAGATGATGGTAAAAACTGTCTCCACTCAGACTCATCGTCCTCATGTTCGTTTAACGAGTCCAACGTTTTAATTAACCGGTCATTGTTCCTGTGGACACACCTGGATTTCAGAAGGCAGAGTCATGTCAAAGCACTGACACTGACACTGACAGTGACACTGACAGTCATAGTTTTACTGTTCATATGTAAGATTATGCCTTTTTGTTTGGTTCTGTTGTCTTTGCTTCATCAGCAGTCGGACACAGACTTCTTCAGTTCCTGGATCTGCCTCCAGCTGCAGAGCGCTCGATGAGCTGAAGTCAGTTCTGTTCTGTCTTCACTTTATTCTGTTTTGTTGTGTATTGTTATGTCAGATGTTTTAGTAGAATATGGCACAAGTTGTAAACGGTGTTCTTGTGTGCATTTATCATGTTTTGATACATATGAAATGGTACTGTACTGTTAAGTTTAAGTCGGTTCTGTTGTGTAAATCGCTCGGGTCACGAGTCACTGTTTCCTTATTTATTAAAGTTATGGCAAAGCTAACTAGTTATTTGAGATCTTAGATCATCTGTGAGGGCGGATGTGTAGGAAACAGTGTTTAGACCTGATAGACTGAAATCTAATCATCCCACTGATTTAAAATCTAAACTGTGTCCAAAGGATTTTTTCCTCTTTGACAGATTTGATTTCAGATTTTGAATCACTGAAAATCTCAAATGGGAAAACTGACATTTTCTGATTCCATCAGTGAAGCTGAGGTGAGAGAGGAATCTGGATGTTTACAGTCGTATGGGTGAAATAATTTAGCGCTGACTTTAATTTTAGAAGTTGGTTTGGCTTCAGTTCAGGTTGAATTAAAGTGGAATTTTCCTTCCTCCTCCTCTGAAAGGTTAAACGATGAGTCTGAATTCCTTCAGCAGGGTGTTAGCCGCTGGGATCACAGCTCTGGGAAACATTTATCCGTATTATTAAGCTGTAATAACTGATTTTCAAGCTCTAACCTGCAGCCTTTTCCTCTCAGCAGGTATGAACCAACACATCGGTATTCTGTTACCATGCCAGTGCAGGCAACAGACAGCAGCGACTGCAGCATCACACAACATCAAGCACAGGGAGAAGCTGGATGAACGCTTTGGCAGCAGGACACTGGGAGAAGCTTTCAAACGTCTGAACTCTTCTGCACCGACGCTGTGTTGTGTGCTTGTTTTGGAGGAGGCAGCGCCGTCGTCAGGTTCGATCTCCAGCTCCTCCACAGACTCATGTCCAAGCATCTTTAACACAGACTTTACTGACTCACTGACTTTATACTTTTATTTTCACTGTTACGCTGTAGAAAAGAAAACTGTTCTCCTGAAGAACTCTGGCATAGGTCGTACTGAAAACAACGCTTTGACCATAGTTACTTTTTGTTGCTAAGCAACATGTAGCATCCAGGGGAGAAAGCATCAGTCATTTCAGAAAAGGCCCCAAAACATGTTTAACTTGCACGACGAGTTAAACTTCAGGAAACACTCCTGAAGGTGGAATCACAGGAAACTGATCACTGATCACTGATCAACGACCTCCACGGTCGTGTGAGTTCATCTTTATCTCCTGTGACTTCTGTTGGTGCTGGAGCTGAATGAATGTTGATGCTCAGGGTCCTGAAGTCAAAGCTCTGAGGGACAGACAAACAAAACAAGAAGAAAAACTTCTGCTGCTAAGCAATGAGACGTCCTCTGCCAGCGCACTGTGTATTCATGGTAACCAGAACAGCGTTACTGTGTTTACCCCATGATCCTGGAGACAGATGGAACCTGTCTTTGTCTGCTGATGGTGGTAGATGTGTCCCAGCAGTGTGTGTCTGCTCAGGACAGAGCAAACGTTAGCGGTGCAGAGTTTCACGTGTCGACTGAACAAAAGAGCGACTTTCATGCTG